>NC_048303.1:76525260-76771802 GCF_013100865.1 Trachemys scripta elegans
AGACTAACAAATTTATTAGAGCATAAGCTTTCGTGGACTACAGCCCACTTCTTCGGATGCATAACGAAGAAGTGGGCTGTAGTCCACGAAAGCTTATGCTCTAATAAATTTGTTAGTCTCTAAGGTGCCACAAGTACTCCTGTTCTTTTTGCGGATACAGACTAACACGGCTGCTACTCTGAAACCAGTTATAATTCTGGATTTTTATTTAAATTACATTACTCCCATCCCAATGTTGGTGCATTGTCTACACTGCCACTTTACAGCGCTGAAACTTGCAGCACTCAGGGTGTTTTTTCACACTCCTGAGCGAGAAAGTTGCAGCGCTGCAAAGTGGCAGTGTAGACAAAGCCTAACTGAGGATTCTGTTACTGTCATTTACAATAAGTCTCCTTTATATCACTCTGGCAAGGTAAAGGATCTTTAATTGACTAAGAATGGGAACAATTAACTAAAAATGGGAACATTAGCAGTCTGCCTGCTTAGTTGTTACATTTCTGCTCTGCCTCAGGGATAGCCTGCTTCACACAGCCCTACTCCTCCAAGCTGGGGATCAGCAACAGTGAGCGAGAGGGACAGAGTGAGTCTCTCTCTCTCTCTCTCTCACTGATTCCCATGCAGGCACCCGCCCAATCTTACCCCTTAACGTCTCTCCATGGACACATGCACATGCAGTCGTTCATCCCCCCTGCAGCAAACATGCCTGGGCTGCTGGGGAAGGGGTGTGTGTTCTCCCACAGATTTCTTTGCTCCCCCATTTTTCTGCAGGGACGCAGAATTTCCCCCCAGCAGTAGCCCTGCATCAGTCTTCTCTTCTCCAGACTAAACAATCCCAGTTTTTTCAATCTTTCCTCATAGATCATGTTTTCTAGACCTTTAATCATTTTTGTTGCTCTCCTCTGGACCTTCTCCAGTTTGCCCACATCTTTTCTGAAATGTACCCAGAATGGGACACACTAATCCAGTTAAGGCTGATCAGCGTGGTGTAGAGTGGAAGAATTACTTCTGGTGTCTTGCTTACAATACTCTTGCTAATAGATCTCAGAATGATGGGTGTTTTTGCAACAGTGTTCCATATTTAGCTTGTGATCCAGTATGACCCCCAGATCCTTTTCTGCAGTACTCCTTCCTAGGCAGTCATTTCCCATTTTGTTTCTGTGCAATGGATTGTTCCTTCCTAAGTGGAGTACTTTGCATTTGTCCTTTTACTTGAGACCATTTCTCCAGTTTGTCCAATTCATTTTGAATTTTAATCCTATCCACCAAAGCACTTGTAACCCCTCCCAGTTTGGTATCAGTAAGTGTACTCTTTATGCTAGTATCTGAATCATTTATGAAGATACTGAACAGAACTGGACCCAGGACCACTCAATATCCTCTTCTAGCTTGACTGGGAACCACTGATAACTACTCTCCGGGAATGGTTTTCCAACCAGTTATGCATTCACCTTATAGTAACTCCACCTAGGCTGGCTGTATTTCCATAGTTTGTTTATGATGAGGTCTTGCGGGACCGTTTCAAAAGCCTTACTAAAGTCAAGATATACCACATCTATTGCTTCCCCCTTATCCACAAGGCTTGTTACCCTGTCAAAGAAAACCGGTTTGACATGGTCGGTTTGACATGATTTTTCCTTGACAAATCCCTGTTGACTGTTATTTATCACCTTATTATCTTCTAGGCATTTGCTTGATTTATTTGCTCCATTATCTTGGTATGTACAAATTGGTTTATCTAGTTTGTGTATCTGAGTTTTTTAATTGCTGTTTGAGGCTAAGGCATCTTCAACTGGAGTGGAGTAGTGGCATGCAGATGAGCCTCTCCTCCTAGCAGTCAAGAGTCTGATATCAGCCAAGGGGCAATCTGTAGCCCAGCAGCACCCCGGTTTTTTCACTAATTTTTTGCTCAAACACTACTTACAAGGTAGGACTATAAATTACCTTTCTGCTTTGTGGACAAGTTAGATCATTGTGAGACCCCTAACTTCCTGAATTATGTGTTTTTAAGTTCATAATGTTAAAGCCTTTGAAGCTGAATGTGTTTTGCATATAATAGGGCCTATTCCTCCTGTTAAAGCAAAGGGAGTCTTGCTCTTGACTTCATTGAGAATAAGCCTGAGCCTATAGTTTGTAAAGTGCTTCTGGAGGTCATTTGGGGTGCAAGCTGCTTTCTTAATACTGTATGAGTATTGTATGTTGCATAGTATTAAGAACAGTATTAAGGATCATTTCTGTAGTGGTCACCCTTAAACGTTATAGTTGTCTTAGGTTACTAATTTACCTCATATTTACAGTATTCCTTGGGTATTTCTTATAGCAATATTGATAATATAAGAAAGTAATATAAGAAATATTGAAAGTAACATTTACCTAGTTATCTAAGGGCTTGTCTACACTACAGAGCTGTGTTGACATAGCCTTGTGACTAAAAGTCAGTGAGTGTGAATGCTCTTTTGCAGTATTTTGTCAGCACTTTTGCCAACAAAATTCTTCCTGCCCCGTGAGCGGCATAAGCTTTGTCGGCAGGAGAGCACTCCTGCCGACAAAGCCGCATTCACATTGCTGCTTGCATCCGCAAAACTTTAGTCTTTTGGGGGGGGGGGGGGAGTGGGGCTTTTTTAAGTACCCCCAAAAGACAAAAGCTTTGGCGACAAGTGCGCAGTGTAGACATACCCTAAAGCAAAACCACTTGGTCACTCAACATTTTTTTTTTTTTTTTGAATGCTAGGCAATAGTAAAGGACGTCTGCAGTGTCGGACTCAGAGTTAGATCTGAGGGCATTCTGCAAGACCCATCTCTCTTCTCATTTTAGTTTAAAAAGGGGATTGAGTGTGACTTAAAGGGGAGTTGATTATTGTGGGGAAACTTTCTTGGCATGTGATACAATCTTTTTACAGTGTAGGTAATTGTTCACTGCACAGACTACCAAAGAAGTGATCAATTCATCTTCATTTTCTTAACTTTAAATCAAGTTTAGTTGTCTTTTCTGAAAGAGATCCTCTGAGTTCATTTACAAGTTATTGGGCTCAGTCGTGTTCACTTATATAGTAGGGAAGAATAATTGCCTCTGCTGCTGGACTATTTTCACTGGGTGAAATATTATAGCCTGTGTTTAGGCAAGAGGTCAGACTAAATGATGATAAAGGTCTCATTTGGTCCTTTTACGAGAGTGTTGTGTTTCTTAATCTTAAATCAGATTGAAGATCTATGAAGACACAGTTTATAAATCTAGGGAAAATATTTGAATAACATGTGATTGCACTAATCTACACAGTAATAGATTGCATAGTTGCAATAAAAAAAGATTGATACTAATTTGATTGTAACTACAGTGTTGATGACAACTTAATTTTTGTAGGTACTGCTCAACTACTATGGTAAGCTTTCAGTGCCTCAAGTAAAAACATAGACTTTATTTTAAAAATCTTTTATAGGGATTTCAAATATCCAAATTGTAAAAATTACTGAAGTATGAAAATGTAAAAAATAGTCACATAAATTGTGACTAGAACACACTACATAGATGTGGTCTTAAAAATTAATAATTTGTTGTCTGTGATCACTTTTACTTATGAACTGATAATTAAATTTGACTCAGACATCGAGTGTCCAGTTCTGAAATCACCTTTTGGACACTTGCTTAAGGATAATAGAGGTAAGGTGTTTTAATTTATTTTCCCACCCTCTCTGTAGGAACCTTTTGAGGATGGATATGCAAATGGGGAAGAAGGGACTCCTCCTGGGGAAGCTGATGCTACTTATGCTGCAGACAGTAAGGGAATAGTCAAGTTTGGCTGGATAAAAGGTGTATTGGTAAGTAAATATATGGTATGTCAAGCCTTTTAATAGATGTGACCTTGCCAGTTACTTTACATATTTTGAGTGAGTGTATTTTTCAGCAAGAATGAAAGGCCAGTTGCAGATCTGTTTTGCTAAAAATAATTAAATCAAAGGTTAAGAAACAAGGAAAACATTTACAGGGGAAGTATTGAAAAGTAATCTTTGCTAGCTTTTTAGTGCTTCAGGATTTGAAGGGAATGTGACCATCATCTTCCTCTCACTGCTATCCCATCACTGGCTTAGGATTTTGATACTAGCAAATTTATTTTCCCTTTTCTTCCTTCTGTATATGTCTTCACTTCCTTAGAAATACTTACTGGGTGACTTAATTATGAATTATATTGGGGCACTCAATCCTTACCTCAAAATTATACATCAGTTTGGGCCTGGGTAGATTATTTGGATTGAAATGGAAGAAAATTTAATTCTTTTGATACCAGGAAAAAAAAAGCATTATTTCACGAAGCAGGTTATTTGCATATATTAACTAATAAATTCTCAGTTTCTGAAGTGGTTACAAAAATTTCATCCTCTCTGACTGGAATTTGTAGGCAAATTCAAAACAATAATCTCTTGCCATATTCAGCTATATAGAAGTAATTTATTCTTGTAGGGTGGATTTTTTTTTTTTTTTTTTGACTTGGATTTAATCAAATGAACTTTGCCCTCCCTTCCTTTTCATTAGCTATAATTAAAGGTTATCCATTTTCTTGCTGATTATAAACTTGTTGAGAGAAATAGAGTTTAAAGCTGTCAGAGCTCATTTGATTTAAACTTTGTAAGACCAAGGACCAATTACCTGGTCTCCATTGACTTTGTGAGCGATAAACTTAAATCCTGGTCTTCAAAGTGTGTAATGCATTTGTTTAATCTTGACATGAAATTGATGTAAACTTCCCCCCTCCCACAAATATATATTCAGGAAATGCACACTTTTCCCCAAGAAACTTTTAATTAAAAGCTTGCTGGAAGACCCACCTCTACATTACACAATGGGATTTGCTCTGTAATCTTGGGCAAAGTCCTCAGAACTGTTCTTTAGTGATTCTTGTCTACTTGGGATATGCTACTCAGACAGATAGTTAGAGCCCAGCTATGCATCTGTGTTTCCATTCCAATTATGTCTCACTGAAGAGCCTTTGAATAGGCTTTCTGGATCTTGGCAAATCCCTAGACATGCTTCTTGTTCTTGGAGCTCCTGGGATTTGAAGAGAGGCACATGTCTCCCAGTCTATACCCATTTGTTAAATAAACGTTTCACAACATTGCCAAAAGAGAACAATTTAATTATGTGTTTTAAGACTCGGTGCTAATTTTTATTACTTAAATTCTTTTGAGGAATAAAAAAACCAAAATCAAAACACAAAAAGGCAATAATAAAAGCCTTTTTTTAAAAAAATTGAGTGCAGAAGAGTAGGGTTCAGAAACAAAATGTTCAGAACGACAAAGTTGCAGAAGAAGCGATATGGCCTGTTCCAGATGCCTTTCCAGCTCTTGCCATAACTAAACTGTTCCTGTCCTTGTTTGAAAACAAAGGAGGAACAAAGGGCACTACATAGGACTGGGACCAGAAGCAGCAGAGGACTAGCACCAATGCTCTAATAGACTATTAGAAAGCTGGGATTGTCAGTTTTGCAGTGGTGTATATTCTAGTATGAATTTGAACCCTAGTGAGGAAGAGAAACTCATTGTTCTCTGTGAACAATTTGGCATTTTTTCTGGAATTGGTCTAGGATCAAAAATATTAGGTTTCAGTTCTTGAGTTAGTGTAATTTTCCATCCCTGATGAAGATAAAGTGGGTAAGAAAACTGTGATCAGAAAACAATTCCTAGTCCTCAAGATATGAAAGATGGAAAAACTCCATCCAACCAAGCCAGTAACTCTTGTATATACCTAATGATGTCACTCAGTCATGGAACATTTTAGGAGGGAAAGGGGGCTTTGCTACAGCAACTAATCCATTCAAAATTTTAAGTATGAATGTATTTGTAGGTTTAACATGTTGTTTGCAATACCTAGCTGAAATAACTCTATGTATATGTTAAAACCACGGAATTATGAGAAGATATGTCTTGTATTTTGTTCTCCTAGGTACGATGTATGTTGAATATTTGGGGTGTGATGCTCTTCATCAGACTATCATGGATTGTAGGACAGGCTGGGATAGGTATGTATGCAATTTTTAAAAATTTGACATCTTATTTAGTTTTAGCGAATGCAGTTATAGGTATGGAGACTGGGTAACTTTTAAATGAGTTATCAATGATCCATGATTTTAGAGCAATTGGGCAAAGGGGGCTGACTAATACAAATGTAGATCTTGCCAAACCAACCTGATCACCTTCTTTGAGAAGGTAATAGATTTTTTTAGACAAAGGAAACGCAGTGTATCTAATTTACCTTGATTTCATTAAGGCATTTGATACGGTTTCACATGGGGAATTATTAGTTAAATTGGAAAAGATGGGGATCAATATGAAAATTGAAAGGCGGATAAGGAACCGGTTAAAGGGGAGACTACAACGGGTCATACTGAAAGGTGAAATGTCAGGCTGGAAGGAGGTTACTAGTGGAGTTCCTCAGGGATTGGTTTTGGGACCAATCTTATTGAATCTTTTTATTACTGACCTTGGCACAAAAAGTGGGAATGTGCTAATAAAGTTTGCGGATGACACAAAGCTGGGAGGTATTGCTAACATATAGAAGGACCGGGACATCATACAGGAAGATCTGGATGACCTTGTAAACTGGAGTAATAGTAATAGGATGAAATTTAATAGTGAAAAGTGCAAGGTCATACATTTGGGGATTAATAACAAGAATTTTGGTTATAAATTGGGGACACACCAGTTGGAAGTAACAGAGGAGGAGAAGGACCTTGGAGTATTGGTTGATCACAGGATGACTATGAGCTGCCAATGTGATATGACGGTTAAAAAACCTAATACGGTTTTAGCATGCATTAAGTGAGGTTTTTCCAGTAAAGATACGGAGGTGTTAGTACCGTTATACAAGGCACTGGTGAGACCTCATCTGGAATACTGTGTGCAGTTCTGGTCTCCCATGTTTAAGAAGGATGAATTCAAACTGGAACAGGTACAGAGAAGGGCTCCTAGGATGATCTGAGGAATGGAAAACCTGTCTTATGAAAGGAGACTGAAAGAGCTTGGCTTGTTCAACCTAACCAAAAGAAGGCTGAGTGGAGATATGATTGCTCTTTATAAATATATCAGAGGGATAAATACCAGGGAAGGAGAGGAATTATTTAAGCTTAGTACCAATGTGGACACAAGAACAAACGGATATAAACTGGACACTAGGAAGTTTAGACTTGAAATTAGACGAAGGTTTCTAACCGTTAGAGGAGTAAAGTTCTGGAACAGCCTTCCAAGGAGAGTAGTGGGGGCAAAAGACATATCTGGCTTCAAGGCTAAGCTTGATAAGTTTATGGAGGGGATGGTATGATGGGATAGCCTAATTTTGGCAATTAATTGATCTTTGATTATTAGCAGGTAAATAGGCCCAGCGGTCTGTGATGGGATGTTAGATGGGGTGGGTTCTGAGTTGCTACAGAGAATTCTTTCCTGGGTGCTGGCTGGTGAGTCTTGCCCACATGCTCAGGGTTTCACTGATTGCCATATTTGGGGTCGGGAAGGAATTTTCCTCCAGGGAAGATTGGCAGAGGCTCTGGAGGTTGGCAGAGGGGAGGGATAGCTCAGTGGTTTGAGCATTGGCTTGCTAAACCCAGGGTTGTGAGTTCAGTCCCTGAGGGGGCCACTTAGGGATCTGGGGCAAAATCAGTACTTGGCCCTGCTGGTGAAGGCAGGGGGCTGGACTCGATGAACTTTCAAGGTCCCTTCCAGTTCTAGGAGATAGGTTTTTCGCCTTCTTCTGCAGCATGGGGCACGGGTCACTTGCTGGAGGATTCTCTGCACCTTGAGGTCTTTAAACCACGATTTGAGGACTTCAATAACTCAGACATAGGTTAGGGGTTTGTTACAGGAGTGGGTGGGTGAGATTCTGTGGCCTGCGTTGTGCAGGAGGTCAGACTAGATGATCATAATGGTCCCTTCTGACCTTAAGTCTGAGTCTATGATGTGTTGCCTGTTACACAGCATGATCATAAAATTCTTAAGAAGCTAAATGGAAAAACTTGCTAGAATGCCTAATCTGACTCCTCTCTTTCATAGTTCTTCAGAGTGAGTTACATATTTTTAGTTTAGGTCTGAAAAGTAGAGATTGATAGATATGGAGAGTATGTGGAAATACTTATACTTTAATTTAGCCTTGAAGACTTAGCTGGAACTGGACTACAGAAAGCCTCATATCTGTAGCAGGTTCTAGGGAGCACAGCTGCTACGCTATTGATAAGAAGGTGCAGTGTGTTCTCCGTACCAAGTCTGATTAGTTCTCCCTGAATCCCACTGTGCCCAGCTCTCTGGGTGGGGGAGTAGAGAAGAAGAGGGTAGTAGGAAAGGAGGTTTCTTCCATATCTGTATAAGAGCTCTGCCCAGCCTAATGTTATCCAAACCTGTTTGGAAAGTACACTGTCACAATTCTGACACAATGAAATACCAGGCACATGTACTTTTCTGAAGCTAGCTTTAATTTTTAATATATTGTAACTATTTTTTTCTTTTCAAAGCTCTTTCTGTCTTGGTTATTGCAATGGCAACTGTTGTGACAACTATCACAGGATTGTCTACTTCAGCAATAGCTACCAATGGATTTGTAAGAGGAGGTAAAACTACTTTTGTAAATAGTTCTTTGTACTTTAACTGGGGTTAAAATTGTGTCTTTATAAGATAAGGTTCTGATTAAACCTCGGTTTCTTCTCCCTTGTCTTTAAGAATGATAAATAAGTGTTGATGGCATGAAGAGAAAATAATTAAAAGGATTCCCTTTCTAGGAAATATCTGTTGTTCTGCAATGTCTCTCTCACCTATCCCCACCCCCTCTTTTTAAAAAACGAATTAATTGAATAACTTGCATGGTAGTTCTAATTTGTAGCTCCCCTTCCCAATTTCACAGAAATGCTGCCTTGTTTTCCTGCAGACTTTTGGTAGGGGGAGAGAGCAAGTCCTTTCCTTGTTAGTTTGTTGTTGCTATTTAAGTATTTTATAGTTTCAGAACCTAATTAGTGTTCTGTAGCAAGAAATTTAAGTTTTTGTTTTTTTTTTTTTATGCAAAAGGCACCTTGGAAATAAAATTGTTTAGGAATAAATCCATATGCTCATATATTTGCTCAGTAATGTCTTTTTTTTTTTTTTTTTTTGTTTAAAGTATTATTTTTTCAAAAATGAATGCTATTAAATATCCCCCACTTCTGTTACATGGCTTGGTTAAAATTAAGAGTAATTTTAACTTTTTCCTATAGATGAATCCATTGGATGAAATTTATGCATTTCCTGGTAAAAACAGATCTACTGTTTCAGAAAACATCTGTTTTTGTCCTATAGTAGAATATATTTCAGTTTATTCTCTTCAGAACTATATAAGTTCCTGGGCACACATAATTTTATGGTGGAAGACTCTTCCAAAAGAAGTTCAATTGCTCTGAAAAGTTACCCTTTAGATAATGTTAATGCTTTTCTCTCCAGAAGGTATTGGTTTGAGACTGGCATTTTTGTTAGCATGCATGCTTATGTCCTGTAACCAGGAACTATGTATCTACAAAATGATTTCAGTAAGAGCTTAAGGTGCAGGGAAGGACTTTACTGTCATGAAATACTTTTGGAGCAGAGTAATCACCAGTATTCAGTCAGCCATTTTATTATAAAAAACAGTAACAAAGTAAAGCAGTAGCAGTTACAAAAAGCTCCTTATGTACCTATCCCACTCTTCACTATTAGACATGCAGACAAAAATGCTGCTATTGCAGGGAAATAAGACAGCAGGAATACCAACAACTAAACATTAGCCTTGTCACAAGCATAAAATTGTCATTTGGCATTTAGCTGTTAAATGTGTCAATTCTAATTAACACTGTTCTCTTCTGTGTATTAAAGAGTAAAGTTATATTCTTGCTTCTCTTCTGGTAGACTCCAGGATTTATTTTTAAATCTGTTTCTTCTCTTCCCCTATCCCATCCTTTATGCACACAAAGTTAATATTTCCTAGTCTGAAATTGACCCGTTACTGGAGTCAGAGTATGCTATCTTCAACTTATAACATCCATTATCTGCAACTCTATGAAATTAATGGAGTTTTTTGCTCTGTATTTCCCCATCCCTCCAATTATCTCTTGAAATAGAAATCTGAGGATTTTTTTCCTTGCGAAAGTTGTATTCTTTAAGTGGGATACAGCTTTTTTAAGTGTCTAAGTAAATGAAGCCCTATATGAGAGGTTATGTCTTGTTGCTGAAAGACATATAAAAGAAAAATTTTCAGCATGCAGAAGTCATTATTAAAAAATAGAAATATGACATGCAAAGGCTACCTTTTGCTGATAAGGCTAGTATAGGGAGATATCATTAAGGGAATGTGTGTTGTTTGCCTGCAGATTTATTCTTAAACCACTGAGAATTTTTTTTAAAAAACATGCATTTCTGTAGTGTCAAATAAGTTCTTTAAATTTCTATTTTTTTTTTTCTAGATGTTATTCTTCTATCTAGCCTCCAATGCCCCATTTTTTGTTTAAAAAGCTTTTGTGCATGGAAATTAAGACACAGAGAATATATTTCAAGTTGAATAATATAAAGAAACAGTTTTCAAACTGAATAGTTGTCTTCTGGTTGTCATGACGTCCCCAGTGCAGTACAGAAGACTCCCTTGACATCATTTGAAAGCTAAAGAAACTCCAAATTGTATAGACTCGAGATTTATCATAAGACAAAGGATTTTATCAGCTATCACTGTTTTCAGCGTTCATTCTTGTTGAATGCATATGTTAATATACTGTTGTACTAGGATTTCTTGAATTGTGAGAATTTTCTTTCTAGCCAGGTAACAATTATAACCCAAGAAATAAGTCATTCTGCACAATTGGTTTGACTACTTTTTATCAAGTTGTGTGCTATACCAGTCAATTTTATTTCCAGCATTTCATATAGATTACTTCCTGTTTAATACTGGACTGTCTGACTTTCAACAGATTTTTTTAGAAATTCTTTCTTTTTGAAAATTAGGAGATTTTCATGTAATGTCACATTTTGAAAATCTAAACAGATATGCCCAGACTTGTCAGGTCCATAGCTGGCCTCCTCAAAATTATAACACTTATGTTTTGAGTAAGAAATGAAATTTCTGAGAATGTACAAGTTAACTTAACTTAGTTGGAGTTAAAATTTGAAGGCTGGGGGGTAAGGGTGGAGTGGGAAGGCCAAAAGAAATGTTGCACTGTGTTTTTAGTCCCAAATGATCTTTATAATGAAGACTTCTCAAATTTTCATGTAGTATAAACTTGTTGAAATCTCATGAAATGGTTAAATTTGAAGAACTTTTTTAGGATTAATGATCTGCAGTTATGCTTCCTAATTGAAATTTTTTTTTAGATATAACATTATATTGCAGAGAATTCCATGAAGATTTGTCCTCTTTTTAAAATGATTGTAACCTCCAGCTTTTGATAGAAATGAAGCTTCAGGCTACTGTTAGCCAAAACTCCTTCTTTTAGAATGGCTACTATCTCTCGTTGTTCCCAATGGGCGAAAAGCCAAGCTGTTTTCAGGGAAGCGAAGGGGGAAAGTACTTTGTAGCATGTAATAATTGAAATAAAGTAGTATTTCTTGACTATATATGCATGTTTACGCTAATCTCAAATAATATACCTGATGGATTATTTAAAAAGAAAAAAATAAACAGCACACTAAATACATAGATTTACAAACAAGTCATAACTTTTTCAGTGCATGTCAGAGGCACAAGTCCTCACTGAGGAAAATTCTACTTCCATGTTATCTATCGGTAAAAGTGTGTCTAAGTAACAAAGCATTCAACCTGCCTCCATCCTTCAAAATTGTTTCGCCTGTTCAGACAGGCAAGTATCTGTAAAATTCTAAATCAGTTGTGTACTTGAACAATAAGTCAGAGCATTTCTGGTGAATGCATGTCTCAGGTGATGATGTAAGGCACCAGGTTTAAGAAATTTTAGTAACTTGGGGAAGTATAATCTCTAGAAATAAGTTGTCACTAACTGTTACATACTGAGTTTTTAAACAGAAATAAGGAAAGTAGTTGAGATTATTTATTATTTATTATTTGTATTATCATAGGATTTAAAAATGTCCTTGATGCTAGTGACTTTGCTGCCCACATGAATAATTACAGCTCTGTTGGTGTCCAGAGTTCTAAAGCCTTTTCATACAATTTTTCTTTAGGAGGAGCATATTATTTAATTTCCAGAAGCCTGGGACCTGAATTCGGTGGCGCAATAGGCCTAATCTTCGCATTTGCTAATGCTGTTGCAGTAGCTATGTATGTGGTTGGTTTTGCAGAGACAGTTGTAGAACTGCTGCAGGTAAATAGATTGCATTTGCTAATCTGTATGACTACCATGACTTTATGCTAATTTTTGTTAATTTTGGTTAACAGCAGCATGTATTGATACAGGTTTAGGATGTGCTGCAATATTACTTTTTACATTAATACATTGTTGAATTATGATGAATTCAGTTTGATATTAAAAAGCTTTTTGAATTTTGCCTTTTTTTGAGTGGGACTAAGTTAAAATTGTAATAAAAATCAAATTGACAGTTTAGAAAAAAGGTTGATGAAATATGAGTTACTAATAAGCATTTTGTTGTTGTCAAGCAGTCCTTTTAAAGCTTAACATGAATAGTTGTCTTGTAGAATGTTTCCAAGCTTCTTTTAAAGGATCTAGAAAGATTTAAAAATGGGCAGAAAATAATAGAATGAACTTAACTAAAAATTACAAGTACGATCTAATTTCCCTGGGGCAGAATTTGATTGAGAAAAAATCTTAAAATTCATGCTTAGTGAAAAGAAAAAAACCTGGAACGTGGTAATATAGGAAGAGACTTGGGAGTAATACCAAAAATGTCTGTACAGCAGTATGGCAGCAAGAGAAGGCCAGTTCTGGGTTGTATACACAGAGGTATCAGTACACATAGTGATAGGGAAGTAATATCCCTCTCTATATCAATCCTATGGTATAACCACACCTGGCATATAATAGATTATTCGGTTTGGGGCAATATATATTACCATAAAGCTGTTGGTAAATAGGATATAATTCAGATGAGTGACAGCAATGATTAAGGGCTTAAAAAGTTAAATATATATAATTTGGCAAATGGCTGCTAAAGATGCTGGGGTACATTAAATCTACAAATATTTGAAAGGTGTAAACATTAAGGAAGAAGAGTAGTTATTCACAGTAGTATGAGAGGAGTGGGCTGGGGATGTAAATGTTCCTTTTCTTAATGCCATCTGAATACCAGCAAGGATTTCCCAATTATAAATTGTATTAGCTTGTAGAATAGTCTTTGAAAGGAAGTGGTGGAGGTTCCATTGCTGGGGATATTTAAAACTAGTAAAGCACACACACACCTAGATACTTCAGAACCTTTGTAAATGTAATACAGAGGATGATCTTGCATTGGTAGGAAGATGAGTTAAGGTTTTCCTTCATCTCTAGCTGTTGCTGCTGCTGTGTCACAGAGGCTGTCATACATTCCTAAATCGGGTGTAATATAGAGTTAAGTGATGGTAATTGAGTTCTTAAACATATTAGTAGAAAAAAGCTACTACTTCAGAGGTGCCAGAAGAAAAGCTCTAGAATCCGTGAACCTCCTATCTACAGAACAGTTATAGCATGAAGAGCAGTAGTGGCACGGCATTGTGGAAGGCTTTGTATTGTCATCAAGGAGCAGCTTGTGGATGTTAGTTCTGTGACTGGCTTCTTTATGGAGCCTGTCAATAAGGTTGCTGGCTGATATCCCTTCTGTTGGTTGAAAGCAGTCACTGCCTGTTCACTCATTTTCATGTGAATGGGACCACTAGCTATTTCATTGAAGCCTCTGAACAATCCTCAGCTGGTCCTATTTTTTGCTCACTAACATCAGTAGGTTTGAACCAATGGTGTAAAAGTAAACTATTGGTATTCAATTTCTAAACCACTACTCCCTCTATATTGTGTAGTAGGAAAAATACATTCTGCACTGCATGTAATTGTCTTTAAAATTGTTCTCTTCTAGGAAAATGGTGCACTTATGTTGGATCAGACGAATGACATCAGAATTATAGGAGCCATCACAGTACTTGTATTGTTAGGTATCTCTGTAGCAGGAATGGAATGGGAAGCAAAAGTAAGTAACTATGATAAAAAATTTAAAATAGTGACACTACTTATATGAAGACACTAGAGGAGCTCATATAGTTTTATTATGTACGTTCTATTCCAGATTCTGTTGATACTTTAATATACATTTGTACTTAGTACACACCTCTCTCTGTCCATGTCGGAAAGAAAGAGAAGAGGCCATGGATGTGGTTTAAATAGGTCATAAATGTATTCAGTTATAATGTCTGAGAGTACCTGGCAACAAATTGTAGAGTGTAGGAAAGAGGGATTTGGCTCCCTGCTGTTTAGTACATAAAAATCGCAACCCCTTTCTTCAGTTCCTTTAAGGGGGGCCAGGAAAAGGAGGGGGGGCGGCTCAGCGGATGAGAT
Organism: Trachemys scripta elegans; assembly: GCF_013100865.1. Taxonomy (NCBI): domain Eukaryota; kingdom Metazoa; phylum Chordata; order Testudines; family Emydidae; genus Trachemys; species Trachemys scripta. Next base: position 76,539,735 of record NC_048303.1, read on the forward strand.
GTAGGAGCCCCAAGCCCCCCTTACTCAGCTCCCTTATGGGAAGCTGTACTTCAAATCTTTTTCCAATCCATTTTATCCAATAACTGTATCCCTTCCATCCATACTGAGTACCTGCACTGGACATCTGCCACAAGTTTTACATATTAATTGCGACATTACAACCTAACCTCTTTATTCCACCACTCTGAGTCCTAGACCAGCTGTGGGGAAGGAAAAAAAAACAACCCATCCCATGTCAGCCAATCTGGCAGTGAGGGGAAAATTTCCTCCCTAGCTCCCAAAAAAAAGGGGGCAACTGGCATAATGTTCACAGTGGGTCAAAATGGAACCTAGTCCTTTTGCCAAGTACAGAGTGGGTGCTGCCAGCGCAATCCTGGTAGAGAGGGTATCTACGAGTCTGCATGGGGTATAAATATCTCCCCACTTTTCCAGACAGCACAAAGGGCAGTGCAGTGACCTAGTCCTAACCTGGCCCCAGCTGTTTCCTGCCCTTCCTGTGTACATGCTTGTAATCTTTCCCCTATTTACCCACCTGCGGTAAGGGAGCCCTTAAAAGGAAACACCCCTTCAAGCTAGCCAGAGAGAGAGACCCACACCCATAATGGTTTACAGTCAGCATATAATATGGATACTGTCCACAACTCGGTGGATAATTCAGTTAGGTGACCACATAAATTGTCCTCTTTCTCTCAGAATTGGGGATTCTGTTTGCTGAATCTACTTTCATGCATGTGGTGGAGCAGTTGCTATGGCCTGCCCTAGCCCAGCTTGCCACTTTTACCACATCTTCCACTTGATATGCTCGCTTTATGGCTGAGTATGGCACACCTTCCCCTTTGCTTGTTCCCAGTGTCCTTTCTCTATGCCTCCCCACAGTGTCAGTGCAGCCTAGCTATCTGCCATTTTAATATCTTCTCCGAATCACTCAAGAAATGGCTTGATCTACATTCTTAACCACAATAGATCTCAAAAATCTTATCTTCCCTCTTATGGTAGATGATCAGGTCATCATTATTGCCATTTTCTGTAACTAAGAATTCACCGGAAACATTGTGTTGATGTACATATTATTTGGCATATCCTCATTCCTGACACTGTTATCCAAGTTGATGTGATCTTTATAGTCCAGATGAAGAAAGAGGGTATCCTTAGTATATTTAAGTATATTTTTAGCAATAGGTTATCCAGGGAAAGGGAATTTCTCTCCAGGTAATCCAGTAGCAGTGCCAGCAACAATTCACAAATAACTTAAAAACAAAACAGAACCCCAGATTCTTGTGTGTTCTCTGGATGTTGCCCATTTTGGAGCTAATTTTTAAAGCACTTCATTTCAATTTCTATTGAAAAATATTTTTATTAATGTATATAAAGGAAGTTTATAATCTTCATTTTCCAATACTCTGCTCAGGTAGTCTCCAATGTCTATTGTTTAATACCTATTCATGTTGGTGTTGTGCACATATAAGTCCAATGGACAATGCTGAACTCCTAAATCTTTACCATTAACTTGTTTCAGTCTCTGTTAGGGCCTCCAAAGTAATCGGCAAAACTTTTGAAGCCATCATACTAAAATCTCTAGCAATATTTTCACATTGCACAGCAAAAATAACAACTAGACAACAATGGCACATGGTATATGCTTGCCCACATAGTGCTTCTGTGCCAAGGAGAAACAAACTTGAACCACAAGACCACTAGAATATCTTTTTTCCTGGAGAAACAGAGCCTATCTGTCAGAGCAACTTGCATGGTGGGCAAGACTTACCTTAAGGTCAATTGGCTCAGTTACCAGAGGGAGGCAACCGACAAGTGGGAGCTAAATTAAATATTTTGTTGATAATCTGCTCTCCAACCACTTTTCATTTACATTTATATGCAGCTTAAAACAACAGCAAGGTACTAATATTTTGCTCTCAATAATGGCATTCTGGTGCATAGAAGACAGCTTGTGTCGGTGGACATCCATCTACTAATTCACAAAATGGTTTGAAAAATGCTGTAATCCTGATCACGCCATACTGATTTCACAGATTCTAGTTCCTTAGGCTAATAAACATGGCGGATAGCAATCTGCAGAATCTCTATTTCTGAATGCTTTTCTTTACTGTGAGCCCTAAATTCCTCTGATGGTCACAGATTTGATATTTCAGCTTGAGAGTATGGGTACCTTTTGGGAGATACTCTAATTTTCTTTTCAAATCTCTGAAATCTTCTACGACAGGGGTAGGCAAACTATGGCATGCGTGCCAAAGGCTGCATGTGAGTTTATTTTCAGTGTCACTCACACTGCCCACCGGTCCGGAGGGGTCTGCATTTTAATTTCATTTTAAATTAAGCTTCTTAAACATTTTAAAAACTTATTTACTTTACGTACAACAATAGTTTAGTTATATATTATAGACTTATAGAAAGAGACCTTCTAAAAGCACTAAAATGTATTACTAGGACGCAAAACCTTTAGAGTGAATAAATAAAGACTCGGCACACCACTTCTGAAAGGTTGCCGACCCCTGTCCTAGAGCAAGCAAGAGCATTCGGGAAAAATCATTTACGTGTGTGTAGACTTTGGCCTAAATCTCCTCAGAATCTGTTGGAGAAATCTAACTTCTTGTGGCTGGCCTCCCTGAGGGATTAAACTCTGTTTACTTAAATTCTCCATTACTCAATTACTCAATTCTCCATTAATGGGGTTGTTAATCAGAGTTGTGGCAGCAGACATCTTCTTCCCCCCACCCCCAACCCTGTCTGTCTGTCAATCTTGCACAGGGGAGACTAATAGAAACATGGAACTGTAAACCTTTTTCTGCAGACCCTTTTTACATTCCCATAGTGGATGCCTGGCCATATTTCAGTATAGCAGTTCAGTTGTAAGGGTAAGTGACTTGGGAGCTCTGTCTTATAAAATCCCATCTTCAGTTGTTCTGTGGAAGAAGAGGTTATTTGAGGGCATGACCTGGCTGTGTGCATAGACAGACAAATGAGTTGAAATTGAAAGCCATCTTTTCCTTACATATTCAGGTCCAAATATCATGAATAAACTTTGAGCATTGGATGTGAAGTGGACTCTTAAGTTTGAGACCCCTTTTCTTGGGGATAAGATAAAATGACTATATGCTTTTCATGGTTGGTTTGTAAGACCCCCTCTGAGATACACTAAAGTGTATTCTACAAAGAGTTTATTAAAGTTTTGGGCTGAAAAGCAAGACTTTGACCTATGAGACTTGCAGTCTGGCCACTTGAAATTTTCCAATTCCATCATCAAGCACTACAGGATGGGTATTTCTTTTTTAGTTCTTCGAGCTGTCCTAGATCTGAACAAAGCAAGCAAATAAAATTAAATCTGTAAAAAAAAAAAAAAAAAAAAAAAAAAAAAAAACATTCTTCGTAGAGGGATTTGTTGCTTTGTATTTGATTCTTCCTTCTATAGGATTTGGCTTTTTACTGCTCGCTGCTTCCCATGGGTGATGTCAAGACCCGTGGATACCAACGTACGAAAAGGAAAACTAGCTTCTATACCTGTAACTTTTATTTCTCATCATTGAACATATTGTTTGCTGTGGAGCAGGCCTTCTTTCTAGATCAGATTATTTGTAGGACTGATCTCTACAAACTTGATTTTTTTTTATGTAGTGGTTGTAATTTTTTCAACTTAGTTTCTATAGCTTCAGTTTAGGATGTAACCTTCTGAAGTCCTCTTATTTTGCTGCAACAATCCAGCAGAGGGGAGCCTAGCACTATGGTGGAATGAGTGGATCTTATCACATGACTGATTTCCAGCTCAGATAGTGTATTCTGTTATGAAAATTCAAAGGGCACAGCAAACTATTTTTCCCCTTTGCAATTCAACTGTAAAATTCCAGAAGAGCGTATTGCTGAAAACTTTCTCTTTTTGTCTGTGGAATATTTAAAAAATATAATTATTCAAACAATGAGTCATGATGCTGTCAAGCAGTTTGTGCCTCAACATTGACTTCTTAAAAATCAAGTTTGTTTGCAAAACTTTTAGAAAAATGAATAAAAACTGTTTGAATTCAAATCTTCCTCTGTACTTTTTGCAACCCAGTTATATTGCATGAGAATCAGAAAATCAACTAGTCTGAATTGATTAAAACAACAAAAGTAAAACCAGTGTGATTTGATTTTTTTTTCAGTAATATCAAGTGTTGAAATCTCAAAAAAAGTAATGATTGTTAATTTTTGTAATCACTTAATCACTATTTATATACATTGGCAGTTTGTAGAAGAATATGTGGAGAAATCAATTTTTATTGCTTACACCTGGTTGTAGACATTAATAAAAATCATTACACTTTCCCAGAATATTAGGACTTATCTTTTTTTATTCAAGGCCAGCTTAATTCTTAACTTTGTTATCGTTCTCCTTTTTAGAAATGTGTGAGTTTCTGCTCACTCTCCCATTCTCCTCTTCCCTGTGGGTGTTTTTTGTCATGTTGTTTTCCACATGACTTATCTAAATCTAATAAGTGAAAATGGACTCACAAAGATTTAAAGGAACTTATTAGGACCAAATCTTTCAGTTCACAGACTATACGGTAGATACTTGACTTTGATTGTAATTTTTAAAATTTCAGGCACAGATTGTTCTGCTGGTGATCCTGCTATTGGCTATTGGTGACTTTATCATAGGAACATTTATTCCACTGGATAGCAAGAAGGTTAAAGGTTTCTTTGGTTATAAAGGTATGCTATAACATTTGAATATCTTGAATACAAACAACTTCATAGAAAAAATGAGTTAAAATTCACATTTTGCTGTAATGTAGTTCTATGTTGCTGTACTTTTTGTATTTCAATATTGCAAAGTGAGAGAGTTCTAACCCCCAAAAAGTTTCATTGTGGGTAGCCCAGTTTTTCCTAATTCCTCCATACACTTTATGTATTCACATTCCTAAAGCTTCTTTAAACCTGGTAATTTTTATCATTTGCTTCATTTAAATTGTATTCACTGTCAGAACTAGGTATTTTATTTTTATTATTACTTTAAGAGATTTTTCTGTTCTACTTTGCTGATTTTATTATTTTGAGGCTGGAAAGACATTCTAAGGGTTTCCAAGTGTAAAATATTGCCATTTTAGACATTTATGTAACTTATATGCAAATGCTATGATATCAGGCCATGGTTAGTTTGACTGTTTGTATTTGCTTTCACATAACTGCTTTAGGTTGAATTGGTAAATATTGAGATTGTATACAAACACAGTAAAGGATAATACATTTTAAAAAATTCCTTTCTCTAACAGCTGAAATATTTACTGAGAATTTTGGACCAGATTTCCGAGCAGATGAAACTTTCTTTTCTGTATTTGCTATTTTCTTCCCTGCTGCAACTGGCATTCTGGCTGGTGCAAATATCTCAGGTGATCTTGCAGTAAGTAGTATGTTGTCATGTTACTGTTTAATGTACAGTTTGCATATTTACTTGTACTGCAGGTATTCATTTAAATGTTTCTTTCAGGATCCCCAATCAGCCATACCTAAAGGAACACTGTTGGCCATCTTAATTACCACATTGGTTTACATAGGAATTGCAGTATCTGTAGGTAAATGGTTGATTTTTACTTATTAATTCCTGAGGTATGCTTTGATGTAGTTACAACATGTTTTGCTGTAGCTATGTTGTTAGCTTTATAGGCAGAATGTATAGTGATACCTATAACTAATGTTTTTTGGGGGAAATTCACCCAGATTTGACTGAGGTTTGGGATAACCCCCAGAAAATCATTATTTCCACTTGCAGAGGAACATGTCCTTAACGCTTTGAACAGTCCATCTGCACTAGGCATGCTCCAAAGCCTTACTGAGATGCCACGCTTTATCCCCTCCGTTTTTGCCCCCCCCCCCCCCCACCAATCTTTTAAGCTAGGGAATGGTCCTGGGCTGGGAGTCTTGAGTTCAATAGGAAACCATGAGTTCAAATGCCTGTTCTGTTGATTGGCCTTAATATTTGAGTATTTCACAACACTAAATATTAAGCATATGGTCAATTCTGGCAGAAAAAAACCCAGGTTACTCACATGGTAGACCCAAGTCTCATCTCCTTAGCTATGCTGTCTTTCAGAATAATGTATCAAATCTCTGGCTGCTGCTGCTCTAACCCCAAGACAACACTCCCTGCCCAGAGCTAGAAATCTTGGTGTCCACCTATGTTACAGCCCTTTAAACTTAGACAGCATTCTCATGACTAGCACATATCTACGTAACTCAATGCCAAATTATTGTTGCTTTCTAGTGGCTGTTCCACATAAAGAACAATGGCCTACTACTATTTGTTCCTCCTTTTTAGATCAAGTAGAGGTCTGTGCTGTGAATCTAAAGGTCTTGCGTTCAAACCCTTTTGATTTGGAGACGGTGAAAAGCAATAAGGGTCTGGCTACACTGCATTTTAAAACTGGTGGCATCGAGTCTCAGTGTCCAGGTCTGCAGACTCAGGCTCGCACTATGATGCTAAAAACACCAGTGTAGATGTTGTGGCTTGGGCTGGAGCTCTGGCTCTGAAACCCATCTCCCTCCCTAGGCTTCACATCCCAAGCTCCAGCCTGAGTCCGAATGTCTGCTTTGCTGTTTTTAGCACTATGGCACAAGCCTCAGTCTGTAGACCAGGGCTCTGAGACTTGCTGCCGCAGGTTTTAAAATGTAATGTAGGCAAAGATTAAGGTTGACAGTATCCACTAATTTTGGGTACCCAATTTCAGACACCTAGGACCTGGGTTATCAGAGTACATAGCATTATGTAGTACTTCACATATTCAGGAACATCTGCCATTGACTTTAGCTGCAACTGTGAGCACTCGGTACTTCTGCAAGTCAGACCCAGGCTATCAAGTTGGGCACCCAGAAAATGAGGAATAGATAGTGGCTACCTCTGAAAAGTTTGGTTTAAGTGGCTTTCCCAACATCACATCAAAATTCTGTGGCAGAGGCAGGAATAGAATAGAGTTCTGCAAAGCAGCATTCAGCTGCCTTAACAATGAGACCCTCCTTCCTCTTCCTGCAGTCACCTGCCTCATTCATTACCTGCCTTCTAACTTCTACAATCAATGAAGCAGTGGTCCTACAAACGGCATGTCTTCTTCGTTACATAACCCTAATTGATTCCCAGACTAGCACTAGAGGGAGGGGTCTGTCTGTCTCTCTCCTTTCCCCCTCGTCTGCCTGCCAGTGGGCATCATGGGTATTTGCTGACAGCAGGGAATCATGGGTTCCATTCCATCCTCTGGAGGTGGAGCTGTAGTAGTCCTAGACCATTCTCCCCTGTCCCTTTCAATGTGTCCTTGATTCTTCTCCATTTCTAGCTCCTCATTCCAGTCCCATTCTCTGTACCTAACTAGTTCCAGTCTCCACTCTTTAGACTTCTTGTCCCATTTTAGTCTGGCTCTTGCCACCTCTTCATTTCAGTCAGGCAGCTTTCTCCTACATGCTGCCCGGGTGTCAGCAGACTGACTATTGAGAATGCAGCAGTCACCCAGGTTTCAGTTCTGGTACCCAGGCCAGAGCTGCAAGTGTGGGGAAGGTCCTGTTCAGCCCTGGGCTTGGAGCATGCCCAGTGCAAATGAAATCTTTGGGGAATTCAGCTGCAAACATCTAATAAGTCTTTACTTAAATTGTGCAAACTGTTTTTTTTATCTTTTTTTTTCCTTTTTTTAAAGGTTTATAACTTGGTGAACTTTGGGTCCATTTTCCTTGGGATAGCAAAAGAGGCACATCTCTGATACAAAAACCACCCCCTGCCAAACTTTGAGACCCTTATCCAAAGCATGGGGCCTCTAGAGCTTTTCAAAGTAAAGATCAGTGAAACTTTTAATATGGGTAAAACAGTATATTTTTCACTAATCTCATTCTCAAATTACTTAAGTGTTTTGGCTGACATCTTCCAAAAAAGTTAGCCTGAGGCAGAGAATTGGCATGGAAAATTTCAGCCCAAATGGTAAAGATATGGCAATTTTTTTTTATAAGCAGCTGAAAACAGAGTTTTTAATAAGAAATGTTCGTTAACCTTAATATGCAGTGCTAACAGCCCCGTCCATGATAGTTTTATGTGTTGAAGTTTACTTACTTCATAGCTGCTTATAGTTGAATACGTGTGTGAATATTTAATATATATACACAAATATTTCAACAGAAAAATTAAATTGAAATCACTGAGCATCATTTTAGAAATTAAATCTCATTCTGGTAACTTTCAGAGGTAATATACTGGTGAAATATTTCCTTTTCAGAGGTGAAGCTATCTAAGCCATCAGATATCACATGCTATATTTTCTTTCATTCCTAAAACGTTCTTGTCATTCTTTCTTTGAAGAAACTTGATCTGCAGATCAGCAAAGACTAAGAGAATTCCCTTAATTCAATCTTTAAAACTCCTAATTAAATAAATCTGTTACCCCTTAAATAGTAGATACTACTGGCTATTAGCCAAGCTCCATTTAACTTAATTTCAAGAATTACAAGGTTAAACAATAACCATTTTACTAAAGATAAAAGAGCTATAAATGTCAAAGTAGTGATCTGCATGTTTTATACAGCAGGGTTTTTGAAACTGAGTTTATTGAATAGCTTAGTTTATTCTTGTTAAGCAGGTGTAATTCCATTTATTACCTGGATGCTGATCTATTGTTACTGCCCACTAAGTGGTTTTGTTTTGGGTAGTGGTTTTTTTGTGTTTGTTTTTTTTTGGTCAGCTGTGTTACTCTTAGTCCTATAAATTAGCTGGCCTATATTAAGCTACTTAATATTTACAGAATGTTATGGCTGATTTGAGTTATTGAGAAATGGAGAACTTGAATAATGCATTTGTATTCAAAACAAGAAAATTTTGACGTGAGCATATAAGAATGGCATTACATTTGGTGAAAGGAAATATTCTTTCTGAGCACCTCCCAGTATAGAATATCTGAGCGAGAGAGAGAATATATAGACATGGTTTATATCATATCATGACATTAGTCTCAGACTGATACAAGAGCCATAGTATCACAAACTAAGTTAACGGCCTGATTAGCCAAAATTATTAGTGTATGGGGGGATGACAACACATTTTTCAATAACATGACTAGACTGCCTTTTTAAAAAAAGGTAAATGATGGTTTAAAAGTGAGTGTAAAACTTGTTTTGTAATTTAGAACAAAGGTACTCGTATAGGTGTCTCTTCTTTCTGTTAAAATTCTATCAAAAACAAAAAACAGCAGTAAAACTCTAGCCCCAAAGCAACCCAACAGGTGGCACTTCCCACTCAACCTACATCCCCTTTGCCTCCATCAGGCCAGCCTCAGTCACGAGTTTAAAAAAACAAACAAACAAAAAACAAACCCTATCTAGATGATAAAACAGCATTTTAAAACATTTTATTTTCCAGAAAAGCGAATAACATTACAAATGTATTCAGAAAGATTTGAATGCCTGTGTAAAACGTGACTGAGCACTCATAATATGAAAAGTAACAAATGTAGAACAGCAAGAGTGAAAACAGAACCAAATATGAGGGTGTACAATACCAGTTGTAAATAAAAATTGCCCAAGAAATTGACATGCACAGCACAGGAAAACAATATGGAAATTTTAAAACTGGTGATTTTTATAATTTAACTTTTCTCCATGTTTGTCGTTGCTTTACTTTTATTAATTATGGATTAAGTAAATCTTTTTATATAATTTCTCTGCTTATTTGAGATGCAGCCACCAAAAGCAGATTGCTTATGTTAATATATTAAAAAGCAGTTTAAATGTGTCAAATAATGTACAAGTGCTTTATATTGATGATATTGCTAAAATATTATGCAGTAACTAATGCATGATTTCTTGTTTACCTTTCCATCCAAGAAAATGAAGCATATGTCTGTTTGTTAACCGTCAGGAGTAATTTAAAGGAAATGCTCTTGTTTTGTAATGCTGAACTGTTAGACTATACTTTCCCCCCACCCCCCCCCCCCCCCCCCCAAAAAAAAAATGGGCAAAATTTTTTTTTTTTTAACAGACTGTTTAGTGGCCACTGGACAACCTGTATTTTGTTTGGGTCCACACTAGGTGCTTGTGTTGTTCGGGATGCTACAGGTAACCTCAATAACACCATCGTTACCGAACTGACAAATTGCACTACTGCTGCTTGCAAGTTAAAATTTGACTTCTCATCTTGTCAGAAGACAGAGTGTCACTATGGTCTGCTGAATAGCTTCCAGGTGAGAGACGCTTTAAGACTTGAGAGGGCATCAATTGAATGGTGGTGGTTGTTGTTGTTGTTTGTTTTGTTTTTTTGCGGGGGGGTGTGTGTGTATTTAATGAGTATAGCAAATTTGTGAAATAAGCCTAGATTAAAATATAGACCATCTACTGGAAATTTAAGCAAAGTCTGGAATTTGTTTCCTAAAGAACAAAACATGTCATTTTTTTGTAAATGTTTCATGTGCCTTTCTTAAAGGCTTTCTTTAGTGAGGCATTTTCACTATACTGTATACAAGAATAGCAAGGTACATTTGTAGTAAAGAATTTTACTTTTATCTCCAGATATTGTAATTGGAGTAGAACTCTGTTTTTGACATGAGCAAATCGTGTGGGTGGTAGGTTGCAGAACGTTCGTGGTTTAAAGCTCTGAGCCATTAAAACTTTCTAGCAGATTGGTGTATGCAACCTAACAAGGCTTTTACAGTCATCAACTTTAACTATACCTTGCTTTTTATCTTCTAACAAGTTAAAAGCTTTTTGGTAATACTGCTGTTCATTCCCTAACTATTCTAAGTAAATTTTCTTCTATCTGCATCCTTCTTCTTGGTTTAATTTAAGTTTTATAACTTTTGTTACCATGCTGATATTCCCAGGATATGTTTGAATTCAAGGAAAAATTTAAAATATTTATCCAGGATACCAAACTCTTTTGTAAAAATTAAATCATATTATCATACTTAAAGGAGAACCCATTAAATTGAAATTTAGCATATGCATTTAACAGGCTAGTTCTGTGCTTCCTCATCCCCATACACACACCAGTTTTTGTGACTTTACAATAATTTTTCGTATTTTTTGCTATATTTATTTCTCTCCCTTGTTCCTTTGTGAAAAACCCACAAACAGGTGAAACTGGCTGTATGGAGGGGACAGTGGCCAGTCTATAAGAAAACTGACCGGCATAACTATTCCAGAGTAACTTCCCTGTGTGGACATTGTATTCTGGAATACATGACTTTAAAGTCACTTTTCTTTATTCCAGAACATTGTCTGCATCGGGAGCTACTTTGGAGTAATATATTTGTATGCAAAACAATTAAACTTTGAAGTGAGCATACTAAAATAATTATGCAGGTCAACTTCCCCATGTAGATAAATCCTAAAGGAAAAACACAGTGCTATTTAAATACACACAATAGAAAATACAGGCAACTTTCATTCTGCCAATCTGTTTCAAACTAATTTTATTGCAGGTTACTTTTCAGACAGAATTGTCACTTAAAATTTTAAGTAATGGTGTCCTTTTAAAAATGGTCAGTAATCACAATAATATGCCTGATAGAACTCTAATTTCCTATGATTCAGTCATCAAATTTACTCTTATTCTACAGCCTAATTCTCTGTCTCTCTCTCTCCTCACCCCCGCCTGTTGCCGAATGTCAAAGGATAACCAGGGGGAAAGTGAATTCCAGGGTCAAGGGTCTTGACAGAGAATGACAGATTTTCAATCTGTCTGCTGCACATTGGCACTTAACACATCTAAAAATACCTGATATCTAAAATAGTTTTTAAAAACTTACCTGTAGCATCAGATCTACTCAAGATAGATCTCTGCCAATTTTTCTGTTAATTGAAATCTTGCTAAAATATTTTCTGTTAATAAAAAGAGTTGTACTGTCATAAATACATCAGACACACAAGGTGGGTGAGGTAATATTGGACCAACTTCTGTTGGTCAGAGAGGCAAGCTTTTAAGCTTACACAGAGCCCTTCAGGATTAGGAAATGTACACAGAGTCCCTTGCTCTCCCTTTTCCCCCTATGACTGGAGGGCTATTAATGGACCACTTCACCTTGAATGCTTCCTTGAAAGATGAGTTTACTGCTTATGCTAAACAATCTGTTCCACCTTGTATTTAGCTGTGACTCCCTGTGTACATTTCCCAGTCCTGAAGAAGAGCTCTGTGTAAGCTCAAAAGCATATCTCTCACCAATAGAAGTTGGTCCAATAAAAGATATTACCTCACTCACTTTCTCTCTCTAGTACCCTGGGATTGACATGGCTACAACAACACAGATTAAATACAACTAGGTCACTTTGTATTAAAAATGTAGGAAAAGAAATTGAACTAAATGCATTCAAGGGGCATACAACCTGTGTGAAATGTCACACTAAAAATCTACCTAAGTGTAGAAAATGTATAGCCTGTGTAAAGCCCACATGATAACCAGACCTCATCTTTGTAGTCAGAACTGGTACCTTCATTTTATTTTTAATATAAATACATGTTGCATCCAAAAAAACTATTAGAATAACATTACAGTTACAAAGTCAAGCACTTAAAAGTTAAGGAATGACAGTGTTAAGGATGCATGTGCAACTTTAATTTGGCCCTCTGTGCCGTCTGGATTATAATTGTCTTTAATTACGTGATCACATACTATTTTTTCCAGAGGATCCCTGCCTCATTCAATGAACAGGTAATTTACTGAATATTTCTCCACATTTAATGTGTGACCCCAGGCCTTATTACATACACTATCCAAAAATTTCACTGAATACAAAATTAATTTCCTCATGGGCATTTCAATGGTGCTTTCACCAGAGTATTTGATTGAGTGATTCACAAACATTGATATCTACTCTCAATCTTAACAACTGCTTAAAATAGTGACTACAGAATGTGATTGATTGTTTCAGTATTACATCTGTAGTTAGTTTTGTGATAGTAAAAAAACTGAATCCCAATCACAGGCGGTGTACTGCTTTATTCCTTACATAGAAGAATTTGAATATTTCAAGACAGAGCAATTCAAAGTGCTTAGTAATACAGTAGGAAAATTAATAAATTGCTAATATATCAGCAATCATTTTTCAATGTTTAAGACTTCTGTGTCATCCTTACCAGTAAATATATTGGAGTTTCATAAGTGAGATACTTGATTTTTAATAAAATGATTATTTTAATCTTCTTTTTTCTTGTAATGTAAAAACTCACATCTGTAAATCCTTTATTGTTTCTCTAACCCATTTGCTGCAATATTTATTCCATCAACTTTATTTTCCATGCAATCCAATGCCTAAACTTCATTTTCAGAGCTCAAGTGATAATTTATGTTCTGGAACCAGTTTTTTCTAATTTCATAACTGCTAAAGTGTCTTCCAAAGCAAGTAATTACACTTATAGTAATCTTATGACTTGTGGGAGCATGGCAGTTTAATTACTTGTTAATCAAATTGCATTTGAACTTCAAGAACATATAGCTATAATTAACATGTGCTTATATATAAAACATACCTAATAAGTGTACATTAAAATATGCACAATGCATGAAGATGTTTTTCTTGGTTTCATTTCTTCCTTTAAAAAAATGAAATATTATGGGAGGTGTTTCTAGTCTTCACCGTAAATTATCAATGTAAAAACAATCAGTACACTTGGACACACAGAGTATTAATATTGAAACAGATTCCTTATTTTCTTCCCCACCCCACTGCTCCTCTCGTTACTAAACTATGGTAAGGTTTCTAGGATGAAAGAAGTATTCATTCAGTGCAAGTGATGCATGATCTCATTCCCACATTGATATTGTACTTTTCAAACACAAATGTTGGGTTTCACCCAGTGACTGAAAATGCCAGTCAGTTTTTCAAGATGTTATCAAAGGTACAATAGTTTGTCAGTCTTCAACTGGTCTCAGTCTGTCTCATGCAGAGAACAGTAGCTCCAGTGTTAAGTTGTAATAATTCTTAAATATGTAGTTTCACGTCTTAGTTTCCTTAGGCATTATTTGTATGACAGTGTGAGAGAACATACAGAAAAAGAGTTCCTGACTTGTTTACATTATTGTCATTTGTAATTTTTTTTGAGGTGTCATGACTGAATAGGCCTTTAAAATAGCATCTTTGTCATAATTAACAAGAATTTCAAAAGAGCTTATTAAAATCTTTATATTATAAAGAGCCATTGGAATGAAATTAGCTGCTTGCTATATCTCTTGTTTAGAAGTATTGTATTACCCACTATAATGAAGGAAATATATAAATGAGCTCTAGTAGAAAAGCAATCTCTTGGGGGAAGGAAAAAGCTGTTGTGTTTACCAAACTGTGGCCATATGCTGGAGAGTACCTTGAGATCCAGCCAAATGCCAGACCTCTGGTACAATATGAAGATTTCAAGGGCAGCACATGAAAGGTGTCTGATTTAACAGCACTGCATGTTGGAAATTCTCCATCAAGTAGTCATGTCACAGGAGGATGTATGTTATATTCATCTACAAATATTATCTTTCCATGTTAACACTGAAGTATTTCTAACTATGAGCAGATTTCTTTTCCATGACCTACTCCCTGAAAATATTCTTTATTTGTATGAGATTGCAAACAATATACTAATTGTGATGGTGACCTCTTTATTTAACGTAGATGCTTGATCTATTAAAACTAAGCTGAAACTGCAAACTTAAAATGCTAGACGCCATACAGCTATTGGGCAGAGACTAACTGTTGGTCACTAACAATCTGTTTAAGCAATCGTAATGCATAGTTAGTGCAATTAACAAACAACTTAAACTTATTCAAAAAGAATCCTTTGCATTAAGGGTATATGGAGCTAGAAATAGTTTATTTTTCTCACATGGTACCAAAGTGTGTGTCTTTTAGATTTATTACTTTCTTTTCAGCTGTAAATACTATTGAGTTTTACCTTGTTTGCTATCTTCTGTGCTTTTATCTTTGATGCACTGTAATAACAATCACATCTTTATTTTAATCTGAGTAGCATTTGCCTAACTAAAAACAAGTTCTGGTAATCTTCTAGTCTTCTGCTAGGTAACATCCTAGTAGCATCTCCTTACTCGTTTTCCTCATTAGTGAAGTTTTTTGTTATACATTTCCTCATTTACCATCCTAGGATACAAGTTTTCTCCCAGTAAGCATTCTAGCTGAAGTGAAAAGAGGTGCACATGCTCCTCGCTCTCTTGATAAAATTCCAGGCTTTATTCTTGGGGATTTTTTTTGGCCACCTTTCCTGAAAGTATAATCTTTGCTTGGTCCTCTACTACTTTTATTTCTAGCCCTATTTCTGTGAAGAAAGATGGAAGCATTGAAAGACAAAAAGAAGGAAGTTTAATTAGAGGCACTTACCAAAGGGCACAATTCAAATAAATAAATTTAATAAATTGGAGAGGGTTCTGAGAAGAGACACGAGACAAATTAAAAGAATTGGAAAATGTGCCATATGATAAACTGAAGAAATGCGATCTATTTAGCTTAATAAAAAGAAGGTTAAGGGGTGATTCAGACTGTAAGTACCTATATGGGGAACAAATGTTTGAAGATGCAATCTAGTAGATGAAGGTATATCAAGATCTAATGGCTGGAAACTGAAGCTAGACAAATTCAGACTGTAAATAAGGTGCAATTTTTTAACAGTGAGGGTAATTAATCATTGGACAAATACACCAGAGGTTGTGGTGGATTCTCCATCACTGGCAATTTTAAAATCAAGATTGGATGTTTTTTTAAAACATAAATGCTCTAGTTCAAACAAGAATTGTTTCGAGGAAGTTCTATGCCCTGTGTTATGCAGGAGAGCAGATTAGATGATCGCAATGGTCCCTTCTGGTCTTTAGAATCTATGAAATAAATGTTTGCAAGAAAATGTTAGACCATCCACAGAGATTGCATGCTCCTGGTCCTGGGAGGCGAATACTTTTTGTCTCCTCTGTCAGACTGGACCTCATCATATCTCTCCCTTTTGTGGCATATAGTTAAAACACTGGGTTGCTGAAGCTCTAATGCACACCAGAAACTGGGAGTGGATCTCATGGCCACTATAGCACTGTTCTTCCAGCAAACTAAGTATTAAATCCAGTGACATTCAGGGATTGTCTCATTTTCTCCTCTTTCCTCTTTCCACCAAGTAACACACCCCAAGCCCTAAGAAATCAGACCTTTGGGGAGTTGTTTTTGTTTTTTCCTTCCCTGTTCCTATTTCTCAGAAGATAGGGGAAGCCTGGATTTATACTTTCTCCTCCATTTATACTTTCTTCTCCTTAGCCACAGGACTAAGGCTTTTTCTTAGAGTTCTGCTTGGTTTTCTCTCTCAGGCCACATAAGTGAGGCTCTAATTCTTTTGCTCCTCAGTCAGACTTCCCTGTAATTTTTGGCTTTTTTTCTATTGGCCTTCCATATGTGGGGGATGGGGATTGGTGTGCCTGATTGCTTGCTATTGCTGGTCATAACACTCCTCTGTTAGCTACTATGACAACTTGATTTCTTTCCCATACAGCATCTGGGAGGCCCTCCTTGCTTTTTTTTTTTTTTTTTAAGTGTCTCCTCTGTTTCTGCTAATTGCTTGTTCCTCTAGCCTTAGGTGGAAAAAGCTGTTTGTTCAGTCTTACGGACAGGTATCCTCCACAAACAGACCACCTTCCTTTTTAAAGAGTTCTTCCCCCTAGCTTCTAGCAGCTCCATAAGCAGGGATGATCTTCCCGGAAAGGGTGGGGATAATTTCCCTGAGGAAGAGTCTAACTGAAACAATTTCCCTATTTATAAATTTTAAGAGGTTCAGTCTCCAGGATGCTGGCCACCTTCCAGGTGGAGCTTCCACAGTCTAAAATCTGAGACTGATATTGGTTTTCAACAATGTGACTTCCTCTTCCTCAGCATTTTAGGTATCAGAAATTTCTGTCAAACAGACACCATCTCTATGCCTCAAGCCACACCTTATAAAATATTATATTTTGTCAGAAAGCTGAAATACTTCTCTTAAAACTGCATTCTCTTTTGACTTATGATTGCTCTTATTGATGTAACTGACAGGAAAGTGAATTCTTTCCTTAGACCATTAATGAGACATTTTTTGATTTGGTAGTTGAATTATGTTTGTTTGCAAGTTTATGCAGTTAAATTTGGCCCACCAGATTCTCTAGCTGCAGAGCTCAGACTTGGTTGAACAGAGCAGCTAACAGTCTGTTTTAAGAAATCATATATATGGCTTAAAAAAAATTTGAGTTGGAATAAAAAAAACTAGAGTTTACTGTCCTGAAATATTCTCCATACGTTGAATGGTAAATGGTATTTGAAAAAAAATCTAGGCATTGTAGAAATAAAAGAAACAAGATTCTGCAGACAGTGTTTCATAGATTCTAGGACTGGAAGGGACCTTGAGAGGTCATCGAGTCCAGTCCCCTGTCCACATGGCAGGACCAAATACTGTCTAGACCATCCCGGATAGACATTTATCTAATCTACTCTTAAATATCTCCAGAGATGGAGATTCCACAACCTCCCTAGGCAATTTATTCCAGTGTTTAACCATCCTGACAGTTAGGAACTTTTTCCTAATGTCCAACCTAGACCTCCCTTGCTGCAGTTTAAGCCCATTGCTTCTTGTTCTATCCTTAGAGGCTAAGGTGAACAAGTTTTCTCCCTCCTCCTTATGACACCCTTTTAGATCCCTGAAAACTGCTATTGTGTCCCCTCTCAGTCTTCTCTTTTCCAAACTAAACAAACCCAATTCCTTCAGCCTTCCTTCATAGGTCATGTTCTCAAGACCTTTAATCATTCTTGTTGCTCTTCTCTGGACTCCTTCCAATTTCTCCACATCTTTCTTGAAATGCAGTGCCCAGAACTGGACACAATACTCCAGCTGAGGCCTAACCAGAGCAGAGTAGAGCGGAAGAATGACTTCTCATGTCTTGCTCACAACACACCTGTTAATGCATCCCAGAATCATGTTTGCTTTTTTTGCAACAGCATCACACTGTTGACTCATATTTAGCTTGTGGTCCACTATAACCCCTAGATGCCTTTCTGCCGTACTCCTTCCTAGACAGTCTCTTCCCATTCTGTATGTGTGAAACTGATTGTTGATTCCTAAGTGGAGCACTTTGCATTTGTCTTTGTTAAACTTCATCCTGTTTACCGCAGACCATTTCTCCAATTTGTCCAGATCATTTTGAATTATGACCCTGTCCTCCAAAGCAGTTGCAATCCCTCCCAGTTGGTATCATCCGCAAACTTAATAAGCGTACTTTCTATGCCAATATCTAAGTCGTTAATGAAGATATTGAACAGAGCCGGTCCCAAAACAGACCCCTGCGGAACCCCACTCGTTATGCCTTTCCAGCAGGATTGGGAACCATTAATAACAACTCTCTGAGTACGGTTATCCAGCCAGTTATGCACCCACCTTTATGGTAGCCCCATCTAAATTGTATTTGCCTAGTTTATCGATAAGAATATCATGCGAGACCGTATCAAATGCCTTACTAAAGTCTAGGTATACCACATCCACAGCTTCTCCTTTATCCACAAGACTCGTTATCCTATCAAAGAAAGCTATCAGATTGGTTTGACATGATTTGTTCTTTACAAATCCATGCTGGCTGTTCCCTATCACCTTACCACCTTCCAAGTGTTTGCAGATGATTTCCTTAATTACTTGCTCCATTATCTTCCCTGGCACAGAAGTTAAACTAACTGGTCTGTAGTTTCCTGGGTTGTTTTTATTTCCCTTTTTATAGATGGGCACTATATTTGCCCTTTTCCAGTCTTCTGGAATCTCTCCTGTCTCCCATGATTTTCCAAAGATAATAGCTAGAGGCTCAGATACCTCCTCTATTAGCTCCTCGAGTATTCTAGGATGCATTTCATCAGGCCCTGGTGACTTGCAGGCATCTAACTTTTCTAAGTGATTTTTTAACTTGTTCTTTTTTTATTTTATCTGCTAAACCTACCCCCTTCCCATTAGCATGCACTATGTTAGGCATTCCTTCAGACTTCTCAGTGAAACAAAGAAGTCATTAAGCATCTCTGCCATTTCCAAGTTTCCTGTTACTGTTTCTCCCTCTTCACTAAGCAGTGGGCCTACCCTGTCTTTGGTCTTCCTCTTGCTTCTAACGTATTGATAAAAAGTCTTCTTGTTTCCCTTTATTCCTGTAGCTAGTTTGAGCTCATTTTGTGCCTTTGCCTTTCTAATCTTGCCCCTGCATTCCTGTGTTGTTTGCCTATATTCATCCTTTGTAATCTGTCCTAGTTTCCATTTTTTATATGACTCCTTTTTATTTGTTAGATCATGCAAGATCTCGTGGTTAAACCAAGGTGGTCTTTTGCCACATTTTCTATCTTTCCTAACCAGCGGAATAGCTTGCTTTTGGGCCCTTAATAGTGTCCCTTTGAAAAACTGCCAACTCTCCTCAGTGTTGAGTGAATGCTATTGTAACAGTTCTGAAGGACTTCAACTGAAACATTTGTCTACAGAATTCTAGTTTATTTTTATTAAAGTAATTGTTTTATTTAGAGGTAGATGTTTTTCAGTCCATTCTGTTTGGTACATGTAAAAGAAATTAAAATGTTTATATCCTGCTTTCAGGTAATGAGCATGGTATCAGGATTTGCACCACTGATTTCTGCTGGCATCTTTTCAGCCACCCTTTCTTCTGCATTGGCATCTTTAGTGAGTGCACCTAAGATTTTTCAGGTAAGCATATATAATGTCTTTGTTTCATAACAAAATAACTTGAATCAGCTTTAAACTGGAATATTGGGAACAGGGAGCTTTTGTATATTGGTGTCTTGATTCATATCACTTGAGTCACACATTGATTCTCAGCTGTTCTACTTGGAAATAAAACACTAGCACCATTGCCTTCTAAAATGGAACTAGTAGATGTAAATTTCAAATCTGCTCTTCTGACATACTGACCTTATGTCTGGTATTGCCATCTGTAGAGTTGAGGTTCTGTAGTGTTTTGTTCTGGCATGGAGTTGGTTTGGTGCAAAGAGACTTAGCCAAATTTTCCTGAATTATTGGATTCAGCAAGTCCATTCCATCTAAATCTGGAGTCCTGGGCAAAAAGGGGCATGTTCCAGTACTAAGTACCACTGCAGCCTTTGCCTTCAACCTTCATGGCAGGCCTGTTGAGCCACGAGAAACGCTGCCTCCAGTATTGGTTTCCTATCTGAGTGCTGAAGAAGGAGGAGGAAGTATCAGAGCCCTGAGCACAATTCTTCAGTGCTGTCCCGAGAGGTCTTTTTCTGTTGGTTATTGCTACTACCTCAGTATCAGTGTCCAAGTAGTGACCATATGGCAGTGGCCTCTGTGCTACTGGAACTGACTTATGTTTAAACAAAACATTTTGGTGCTGAGATGTCTCCTCCTAACTTGGCCCTCTTGCCCTCTTTCTTGATGTTAAGTAGGGAGGCATCTAATATTTCCCCTTCTCTCCCCCACCAAAGCTTTGCCAAGAAGCAACAGACTCCATTTGACTTCATTCCTAAGTTTCTGAATACCAGCAGTTAAAACTGACAAGTGTGGTCACTTTCTACTCTGTTGTAGTGTGACAAAGTTTATAAGTAAGGCTAAGTTGTCACGGATATTTTTAGTAAAAGTCAGGGACCAGGTCATGGGAAATAACAGCCTGTGACCTGTCCCTGACTTTTTTACTAAAAATATCCCTAACAAAAGGGGTAGGTGGGTTCAGCACCCACTGCTGCTGGGGCTCCTGCATTCCCTACTAATGCGGTGCATGTGAACTCCAGGGTCCACCTACCCCTGGGGCTGGGCTTCTGTGGGGTGCCCTTGCTCCAGGCAACTGGTAGCTGCAAGGTCCCCCAGCCACTGGCTGCGACTGCAGCAGCGGCTGGGCAGCTGCATGGGGTCCACCCGCTGGAGGCTGGGCAGCTGCATGGGCAGGCCTGGCTGGGAGCTTCAGCCCCAGGGCAGAAAATGTCATGGAGGTCAGTGGAAGTCATGGATTTCGTGGCATAATCATAGCCTTAAGTTATGAGCAGCAGCAGAGGCAATGGGCCTGTCTGCACAGACTCTCTGGAAGAAAGCACTACACAAAGCCTCCAAAATGTCAACTGAAATTTTCTTAGCAACCAGATGGGCTAAAAAATGGAGGTTTAAATTCTGCAGAAGCTGTTGGCACTTGCTTGGGAAAGAATCCTGCTTACCACAGCTTAGTGATATATTCGAGGTCTGCTTAAAAAGTCCTATGGTTGAAGAGCAAGGTAAACTGTTGGGAAGCAATCAAAGATTAATGTGTTTGATCTGGAATTTAAAGAAGGAAAAAATATTGCCACAATGAGACCTTATGCAAATTGTGGTGCTGCTGCTGATGATCATATGCAGCCTCTTCCATCTGAGTATAGGGCCCTTAAAGTTTTAGATTTCAAGATAAATTGGATAGCTTTTATCTGCCAAGACTTAAGCCCAGAGTTGTTTATTATGCAGTAAGTGATGACATAATTACAAAACTCTGCACTGTTAAATATTCAGTTTACTGCTTTAGGTGGTGATAGTTTTGGCTGTCCTTCCATTGAGGCCATGGATTGAATTGGTTAAGAGATTGTCACTTTTTGGGGTGGTTCCTCTAGGTCAGAGCTAAGGGAATGTTGCTTGGCAATATGGAGTGGTTTACTCCACTCTTTGCTGTACATTTTCTGTGGATAGAGAAGCTGATAGTTTGACTCCTTTTTAGTGAGCACTAAATTAATTTTTAACATTGTTAATAGTTGCATATCCTCCATATCTACTGGTGGTTCCTTTTCGGAGGAAAGCACTGCAGTTAATGCACTGCAGTTAGTTGCAATTCAGAATGCTTAAAGATATTGTAACAATAACTGAGTAAAATTGTAGAGCTTGTAAAACTTATTTCCCAAGGAACTTTTATACCAAGTACTCACCCATTTCACAGTCTTGCTTTAAGAAGAACAGGAGTACTTGTGGCACCTTAGAGACTAACAAATTTATTAGAGCATAAGCTTTTCGTGGACTACAGCCCACTTCTTCGGATGCATATAGAATGGACATTCTACAAACCGGCAGTTGCCAGACCCACAATGGCCTGCCCAGCCCTGTGCTGCCAGCGTGCCCCTTCCCTCGGGGGTGGGCCCATGCCATGCCACAGAGTCCCCGACTCCCTAAGCCCAGAATGGACATTCTATATNGACTCCAGTACTCCAGCGCCCCGAGAAGAGTAAGGGAAGTCGATGGGAGAGCATCTCCAGTCGACGCAGCGCAGTGAAGACACCACGGTAACTTGATCTAAGCTACATCGATTCCAGTTACATTATTCATGTAACTGGAGTAACGTAACTTAGGTCAATTTACCCTGGTAGTAGTCAAGGCCTCAATCTCAATTAGTGGGGAAAGGTAACAGTTAATATCACAGACTTCAGCTAATCAGTTTTTTTTTTTTTAATCCTTTCCCAACCCTATTGTATTATCTTCTTATCCATTAGCCTACTATAGAGAGCTGTTGTATGATGTGAAAGCCTTTTATATTTATTTACAGGTTTTTTTAATACATACATATTAGACAATAAAACATCACTAATCTATGCTTCCGTAAGTGGCAAGCTGGCACAAATAGAGGTCTTTAAAGTTTGCTATCCACTGAACCACTTAAGTGCAAGATTTTCCTGGTGCTGCCAGAGGTGGGGGCCAGCCCAAGTGGTAATACATTCCTTGCAGGCAGATAAAAGATCTTCCACATCATCCTGTAGCCCCTTCCAGGACTGCTTACATTAAAAACTGTTGCTGTTACTCTTATCTCTTCCCCCATCTTGCTTATTCTGCATTTTTGAAGGCTGTTGGAGGAAGGAAAGACCAAGTTATCACTGTTGCCACATGTGGTCTGGAGGTTTCATTAGACTGAAGAGGGTCCTAATGGACTAAAGTGTCATGTTCTTGAACTGCTGTATCTTTGATTTCAGTCCTTTGTGGTGGTGGGAAATGACTAGTGATGGCTACTACTACTGCTCTCTATCCCGGTAAAAAGGAGAGCCCTACGCTTTCCCACCACCTAATCCTTTTAGGAAGGAAAAGAGGGGGAAAAGTAAGTTTTCTTCTCTCTACAGAGGAGGGCGGAGGCTGCACCCCTCTCTGTCTGACTGCAGTTACAGAGAGCCTAGATGCTGCGTCTCAAATTCCAAACCTCTACTTGAATCTGCCAAGACCCTCTTTACTCTTGGGACAGCCTCAAGGAAGGATATCCTTCTCCCCCGCGCACACGCGCGCGCGCACACACACACGCGTGCACACCCACCATTAAAGGGTCACATCAGCAATAATGGTAGCCTTGCTTCAGTCTTTTGTTAAGGTGGGAGTCAGGCAAATGTGCTTCTCCATTTGCCCACAGGTATATGATTTCACCTGTTATAGCTCCCACAGACCTCTATTTAAACCGCAATGTCTCCCTCTCACATTCCAACACTATTGCAGACTAATGAAAACTTAATATTCATGGGCTAACTGTGTAATTCTGGAAAAAAATGTAAATAACCTGAATTAGCAAACAGTGTAGTCAGATAGCAAACATATCTTATTTCAAACAACTTTGGTATTCCTTGAGTGCCTGCAAGTTAAATAGGGAATATTTTGAACAAATGTCTGCTGCACATTAATTGATCACAAAGAATTGTAACTCGCATTGAAAGCTTTGAAACATTTAAATTCAAAGTTTATGATGATTCTGTGAGAAAACAAAATGGAGACTAAACTTATTTCTTTGAGTGGGAGGCACTCTTTGACTGTGTCTGAGGAAGAGAAAGGTAAAGATTACTGATTAAACTAGACTAGACTTTATCAAGATATAATTGAACATATTAATATTTGGACTCTTGAACTGAGAAAACAGATTTTCTACAAATCTCCTTAAAAAGTATTTTAAAGTGAGTTTGGCTGGAGACAAAAGGGTGACAGGATTTTGGTGGCAGAATAGGCTGTTTCTGAAGCAGATTTTAGTTTTATGTGTTTGTTTTTCCCATAGTAGCTGAAATGATTAGAGAAATTGTTTAGAGCTGTTTATGGTATTAGACCATTATATAGACCATCTGAATAAAATAAAATGTGTTACAAATTTATTGTTTCCACTAGAGAGAAGGAGGCCCTTGTAGCAAACTTTTGGCCCTTGGATTTTTAAAGCAGTTTGACAACAAGCTTAATAACTATTTGTTTTTCTTTGTGTTTTTACAGCTGAATTGAATGTCATTGCTCCAATAATCTCCAACTTCTTCTTGGCTTCATATGCCTTAATTAATTTCTCTGTATTCCATGCCTCACTTGCAAAATCTCCAGGTAGGAACTTCATATTTGGGGGTTTAACACATTTTAAAGCTACCCTAGAAACAAAGTATTTCTGCACAGAAGTTATTGATTTACTAATTGAAGAATTTATTAAAACAATCTTAGAAAAATTACTAGACTAGCCGAATCAAACCCCTACCTAAGGCTGACACTAAAGCAGCCTCTTTGGTAACTGTAGGAGACTTGTGGTTGTATCTGTCACAACTTGGGAACCTGAGTAAGATATCTTTTCCTCCTAATATGCCTTCCAGCAACTAATTCTAAACCACGTGTGTGGGTGTAGTATGTAAAATGTGACTAGAGCTTTGATTTTTGTTTCTCAGTTTGTTTTGAAAGCTCTGCAGGATTTAAGGACTAAGGCCAGGATTTTCAAAAAATGGGTGCTTTAAGTTAGGAGCATAAGGGCTTCTTTACGTGGAGGATTTAGTCCACACTAACATTAGTGAGTACACACTCGAATGATCTATGTCCACATGATGCAAAAGTTTACGGCATACTAATTGGCCACTTAATATGTATTCTATAATCCACTTTGAAAATGTGTTAAGTTCACTGCATATTGAGTTAGTGTGACTAATGTTCACGTGCTCACATCACTCATTCTCATTAGCTTGGCAGACTACCTGCTGCTATCCCATGCTGCTTTGCATGATGCCAGGACTGACCATCTGTCTGTGTGTTCTCTATTGCTCATGTAGAACAGATATCACCTTCCTGTTCAAATACTGGCACAAGGCCAAGACTTGTCCATTTGCTTCTGGCGTTGTATACCTCAGAATTCCAGCAGTACTGTTGTTGCTGTCATCGCACAAAGTCCCAGCCACGTAGACACTGATACATATTGAATCACAACAATTGACGGCTCTGTGTACACAGTCAATTCTGAATACCCATCATCTCTCATTGACCTCTGAGAGTGCCCAGCTAATGAGGTGTGTATGCCTCATCCTAGCCTGAACTACAAAGGAGTAAAACTTCACTAGGTAAAGAGACTAGGACTCAGTCTCTAAGGGAACTGCCTTAAGGGTCACATCTGCTTGTTATGGGGGGAAGGGGAGGAGATGGGGGAGAGAGAGAGAGAGAGAGAGAGTCTGAAATGCTGGCTCATTAAGCAGGTGATGAATGGAGCCAAGAGCTATGCCTTGTGAACAAGGAAGCCATAAGAAAACTAAAGCCCTCAATGAGAGAGGTGCTCCTAGGAGGGAGTGATACTTTCTCCTAACAGAATATTGGACCAGGACTCGCTGTCCTTTTTATTTCCCTCCCATTGACACTGGGTGTCATTGGGATTGTGTGATGACGCTGGTGAGAAGGGAGTTTTATTGTTCAGTTTTTACTTTAGCAATCCTGATGAAAAGAGGAGCTCTTTGTAGAGACTACTACTTGCCCCTCAGGAAAAGAATTCCTTATGGTGTTATTTGTTTCCTTTGCCCCAGGGCTTAAAAGTTGATGATCCGAATTGCAAGAAATGGGGCAGCAAAGTTATTATGCTTCAGTTTTTATTTTATCTGTAACAAAAGTATTGTTATGCCTATAAAAGAATTGCATTCAACATAAATAGGATTTTCTTTTTCCAGTTTTTAGCCTACTGAGTTTAGGTTAAAAGAACAGGAGTACTTGTGGCACCTTAGAGACTAACAAATTTATTAGAGCATAAGCTTTTGTGGGCTAAAGCCCACTTCTTCGGATGCATAGAATGGAACATATATTGAGGATATATATACACACATACAGCGAGCATGAACAGGTGGGAATTGTCTTGCTAACTTCGAGAGGCCAATTAAGTAAGAGAAAAAAATTTTGAAGTGATAATCAAGATAGCCCAGTACAGACAGTTTGATAAGAAGTGTGAGAATACTTACAAGGGGAGATAGATTCAATGTTTGTAATGCCTCAGCCATTCCCAGTCCTTATTCAAGCCTAAGTTGATTGTATCTAGTTTGCATATCAATTCCAGCTCAGCAGTCTCTTGTTGGAGTCTGTTTTTGAAGCTGTTTTGAAGTTTAGGTTGGAGCCCTTTTTAAAAAAAGTCATCTTCACTCTGGGGCCAAACTTATAAAGGTGCATTAAGTTGCCTTCGATTTGTGTTTACGCAACCTTGCGCACATATTTATTTTATTCTATTGCTTATACACGCAAGCAATAAAATTAATATGTTGAAAGCCCACATAGATATGTAAATCCTATTTCTATTTACAATTAAGCCTGCTCAATTGTATATGTAAATAAGCAGGCATATTTTAAATTTTCTGTATGTTGAGCTGTATGGGTATATTCACTTCTGGAAGCATATGTGTAGATCACAAATCATGATGCAGTATTTGCAGCTTAGCCATATTAAGACTAATATTCTTGTCAGAATTTGATGTTTGTTTTCATAATTCATATGGATAAAAACAGTGTTTTAAGCAATTTTTCATATTTAATTTTTCAATTGTGCAAAATCGTGAGCATTTTTCGATTTTTATCAATTCAGATTTCAGTTGCAGGAAACTCGGGGTAAGGTCAGACAATCAATTAATGACAGTAGACACAGATTCAAAAAGGTAAAGCTTTGTAACCATTAAAACAAAAATGGTCAACATCATGTCGTAATACACAGGAAGTGAATATCCTTAAATCAAACTCTAAATTCTGAAGCAGTGTTTTTTAATCTGTACATTTTGATTATCAGTGGAAATATTTTTGTCGGTTTGTGTGTGTACAGTGATGTTTACTGACAGTTACCGATATAAAATCTAATGCTTCCAAGCCTAAATACACTCTTAGTCACCGCTGTCTTTATCAGAATAGATGATCCTTATACCTCTTTCTGAACAGCCCTTCAGCAACTCATGGCGTCAAACTCTGGCAACCTCAGTACTTCTCTTTGACAGTTACACTTTCTTCCTGAATGTGTCCGGCAATACTCTACACCTGATATTTGTCCTTTTTCTTTGAATGCTCAGGAGTTGCTCTTATCCAAATAAACAAAAACATTAAAAGTAGTTAGCTAGTAGTACTAGTTAGCTTAACTGGAGTGATAATGCAGAACTAAAAGGATAGCACCCACTAACATAGCATGAAGTCATTTGCATTGTGATTCATGCTGTACCATCTTCTAAAGGTATACTGCAAAGAAAAAATCAAATCTGAGTAATGTATAGACCTCTATGCCAAATACTCCCACTCACCAGGCTGCTGGGAATATCTAGCACAGAAATAATGTCAAACTCCGCTTTTTAAAAAGTGACCTATACTTCTTGCCATATAAACATTTCTGCTCCTGTCCTTAATAACATAGATGCAGTTTTCTTTGAAATATTGCAAGAAGTTGTTGGATGAGCTTGAAGGATAAATATGTGCCAGAATTTTTAATATATTTTCTTTCTCTCTCTCTCTCTCTCTCTCTCTCTCAAATTCTTTAACTTTTCCTATTTGTGCTTTGATTAGGTTGGCGTCCTGCTTTTAAGTACTATAATATGTGGATTTCTCTTATTGGAGCGATTCTCTGCTGCATAGTGATGTTCATCATTAATTGGTGGGCAGCATTGCTAACATGTGTCATAGTCCTTGGACTCTTTATTTATGTCACTTACAAGAAACCAGGTAGGTATGTGTTTTTCAATTAAAAAAAAAAAAATCTGGGCAAATTTGAGAATCTGATTACTTAATTTTGTTAAATGTTGTGTTTTTGTATTTTAAATTTACAGTTTTATTTGCATGGTTAGTTACAGAAAACTCTATTTTCAAAATAAGAGAAAAGCATCTCACATACATTAACTATATACATTCAAAAGGTAATGTACTCAATCTGTAAAAGAGAAATTGAGAGGAAGTAGTGTGTGCATTGCAGGTGCATTTGGGAGGAGTTATGAGTAAGGCTACATTTTAGCCATGGGCATTTTTAGTAAAAGTCATGGATAGGCGTGACCTTTACTATATACCCCTAACTAAAACTTGGGCCGGGAGTACTCTGGGGGGATGGGCCAGGACCCCCGCTGGCTCGGGGTGGGGCAGGGTGGGGCTCGCAGGGTAACTGCTCAGTTTTGCGCGCTGCTCCCACCACAAGCGCTGGCTCCGCAGCTCCCATTGGCCGGGAACCGTAGCCAATGGGAGCTTTGGGGGCGGCATCGGTGGGCATAGGCAGTGCGTGGAGTCCTCTGGCCCCTCCAGCTAGGAGATATAGGGACATGCTGGTGGGAGTCCTGCACCCCAACCCTCCTCCCACACACATCCCCATCCACACTCAGGGGCTGGGCAGCCCCTGAGCCAGCACCGGCTGCTGCAGAAGTCACAAAAAGTCACGGAATCCGTGACCTCCGTGACAGACACGCAGCCTTAGTTATGAGCAATATTTGGCCCAAGGGACCATGTAGGCTTGTTTCTGCAGAGAGGTAATGGAAATGTAATGTGCCTTTTTGAGAGAGGATCCTCTACTGTTGTTCCAACCTGGAATGGTACAGGATTAGGGATGGTGTCTTGGTAAACCATACCTATAGCTATGGATGACCAGACACATCACAGTAAGATAGCAAAAACATTTTAAGCCAAGAAGGGTTGAAGCTGTTTTTGCAACAAGAATGAGATGGAACAGAGCTGGGCTAAAGGGTTTTGTTAAAATTAGAAATAAGGAAATCCTGAAGTATTGGGCTTGAAGGTAAGTGAAGTTCTTGAATGATAAAAGTTCAGTTTCCCCATTCAAAACAGCTTTTATGAACACTAAGTATGGGAACAAGTATGAGAAATAATTTTGTCTCACTTCGAAAATCAAAAGTGTATTGGAAGTGTTGAGCTATGTAAAATGAAGAGCTCAGAATAAGATACAGAAAGTACAAAGAATTTAATGAAAGCTTAAAAGAAAAATCTGCCAATTAGCATATTGATCTAAACAATTAGCACATAAGTAAAAAGCATTTGCTTGATTTGGCAGAACCAGGCTCCAGACTGAGCTATCGTGTTTCCTCTTAAAGGGATCACGTAGAGAAAATAGAAACTATGAATAGTAATACCAAAAAGTGTAAAGTATTGTGTTTAAGTTGAAAATCTAAGTAGTAAAAGCATATGCACCCAATACAGTTGTGCTATTGTGTTTATGTCCTATTATTATTTGTGAGACCTGGAAAGAGTTGTGGAAGTCTACTCAAAAAACTTGCATCACTTTTTAAAAGTTTTGTTGGTTTGGCTTTTCTGGTCAGAAGACCGTTTTAGCTACAAGCCAGTAACTTGGCTTAAAGTTAGCTGCTGATCTTCACTGACTGTCATCTGAAGAAAAATAATATATTGCTCTGTTGCTAAATGTGAAATAGACTGGCATGCAAGCTGAAGTACACACTAATCAAACCCTTTTCTGGAAACGGAATTATTTATTTCCTTATGGGCTTTACTGTTGTGCTCATCGCTAGAGTATCAGAGTGCTTCAGATACTAATTTTAGAGGCTTGAGTATCCTCAGTGAGAATGTGATCTTTGAGATTTTAGCTGCTAAAATCTTTTTAAAAAAAAGTCTCTACTGAGCATGTACAAACTGTACATTTTTCCCCAAAGGCTTATAACGTGGTCAGATTTTGAGCAGATTTTCGTGAGGACAGCAAAAAGCATGTTCCTGACAAAAAAGCCACCTCCTGCCAAATTCCAAGCCCCTGCTCCAAAGCATGTGGACACTAGAACTTTTCATAGAAAAGATAGGCAGAATTTTTTAACATGTGGAAAACATATTTTTCCGTAGTCTCATTCTGAAGCTAAACTATTTTGACTATAATTTTCCAAAAAAATTGGCCTGAGACATACTTCTGGCATATAAAATTTCAGCCCAAATGGTTAAAGTTTGGCCAAGGTATAAGCAACTGAAAAGAAGATCTTATAATTAGGGCCCTAGCAAATCCACGGTCCATTTGGTCAATTTCATAGTCATAAGATATTAAAAATCATAAATTTCATGATTTCAGATATTTAAACCTGAAATTTCAGGGAGTTGTAACTGTAGGGGTCCTGACCCAAAAAGGGGTTGTGGGGAGGTTGCAAGGTTATTGTAGGAAGGTTGCGGTATTGCCACCCTTACTTCTGCGCTGTTGCTGGTGGCAGACCTGCATTCAGAGTTGGGCGGCCAGAAAATGGCGGCTGCTGGCTAGTAGCCCAGCTCTGAAGGCAGAGCCGCCGCCAGCAACAACGCAGAAGTAAGGGTGGCATGGTATAGCATTGCCACCCATGTTTCTGAGCTGCTGCTGGCAGGACGCTGCCTTTAGAGCTGGGTGCCTGGTCAGCAGCTGCCACTCTCTGGCCACCCAACTCAGAAGGCAGCACAGAAGTTAGGGTGTCAATACTGTGACCCTCCTACAATAACTTTCTGACCTCCCCCAAGAGCCCCTTTTGGGTCAGGACCCCCAGTTTGAGAAACACTGGTCTCCCCAATGAAATCTGTATAGTATAGGGTAAAAGTACATAAAAGACCAGATTTCACGGAGGAGACAAGATTTCACAGTCCATGACACGTTTTTCATGGCCATGAATTTGGTAGGACCCTACTTATAATGAGGCGTGTCAGGCAACATAGGAGCCAACTCTGTAGGTGCTCTGGGGCTGGAGCACCCACGGGGAAAAATTGGTGGGGATTTGGGGAAGGGGTCCAATAGGGGCAGGAAGGGGGCAGAACTGGGGCGGGGACTTTTGGGAAGGGGTCAGAATGGGGGCGGGGCAGGGGGGGCGCGAGCACCCACCGGGGCCAGGGAAAGTTGGCGCCTGTGTCAGGCAACCTTAAGATGTGGGATGACTTGCCCTGCCTATAATTTAAACTTGAGAAAATTTCCTGTAATTGAAATTCTCTAAATGTAGTAGGCCTTACTTGCTTGTGAGAATTGAAATTCTACTTGGTTATTATTTTAGTTATAAAAATTGGACTGCTTGCGTGAGAACATGGGAGACCAGACTCCTATAGCTATTTAATTTTAGTAAACGCATTATATTGTAGGCATTCAATTTCTCTTATACAGTGATAGTCTAAAAGGATAGTTTCTTGACCCAGTTTTTTCCATCATGATTTAGTTTGCCTGTTGATTTAAAACTAATGCTTACCTTGCTAAATTTTCCTTTGCTGTAGAATAGCATTGCTACAAAACCTATTTGTACAAAGATTTCATAGCTTTTGTCAAACACCGTAGAATTCTTTGAAATAGATCAGTTTAAGTAACTTCTAAATTTGACTGTATAATATGAAACATCTAGTTATCTAGAAAACTTGATTTGATTACAGAATTATTATCCTCTCTACAGTAGAGTTTAACTGGTTTTTCCCCTAACTTAAACACAAGTTGGGTTTACTTTAGCCTACTTTCAGTGGGAATATACCCACTGAATTTACCTAATTTTCAGTTGATGTTGGAACTAAACAATTAGACACTGAATTTCTAGTTTGAGAAAATGGTTATATTAGTCAAAACAACTTGTGGCATAATATTAATTTTTTTTAAACAAATCTTCCCACAGATGTGAACTGGGGATCCTCTACACAAGCCTTGACTTACCTAAGTGCATTGCAGCATACTGTTCGTCTTGCAGGCGTGGAAGACCATGTAAAAAACTTCAGGTAACAGATATGCTCATGCTGGAGGCATAGTGTAGGGGTTAGAAAAATCTCTTTTCACGAAACTGTGCACTCAGCAAAGCAGGGTTTTGATGCTTCCAATATCCACCACTCTTTATATGAAACTGTCTGGCTTTAAATCTCTTAAATATATGGATATTCTCACATATGCTTGGATCTTGGAACAGGAACACCCATCACAAGGCTGTATTTCAGTTTCCCTTTACCCCTGCCTCTGGCAGCATGTCCATTCTTGACAGAGACTGCAACAGCAACACAATCTTGGAGGATTTGCAGCCATGCAATGCAGAATTCTTGCTAATTCCTTGGAAATCGGCCCATATGTGAAGGGAGCATATCATGAGAAAATACTCTGTGATTTCAGGGTGGTTAGATTAGGAGATATTTATCTTCACAATTCTAAGTCACTTGCAAATTACTTAAAAGTTGTTTTTATCAATACAAAGGAAATAAGTAAATTCTAATTTTTCTTTTCTTAAATGTAAAACTCTAGGCCTCAATGCCTTGTTATGACAGGTGCTCCAAACTCACGTCCTGCTTTGGTTCATCTTGTCCATGCTTTCACAAAAAATGTGGGTTTGATGATCTGTGGTCATATACACATGGTAAGTATTTTTTCAGCATTTAAAAAAAGTAAGCTAACTTGGCTTCTTTCCATAACTGCTTTATTATTATCAAATGTAAAGTGTCAAATTTCCCACTTCTCTGGAAGCTGAGATTTATTGATAACCTCTCATGTGATTTATCTTTCATAATAGCACAAAGTATATTGTAATTTTGTGCTAGCCTTAGACATGCTAGCATAGTAGATAACTTCAAAATGTTAATATGTACATCACTGTTAGATTTTTTTTTTTTTCCTCCCCTGAATAATTTTGTAACTTTATGGAATGAACAGTGTTGGACACAAGATGCTCTAACAATAATGTGTTTTGGATTTTTTTAAATGAGCATTATGTACATCAATCCAATCAAAATTTAACATCTGCAGGAAGGGAGGCCCTTGCTCTGAAACATTTAGTACTCCATCAAAGTGAGCCTCTTCTCTTGCAGGCTGTAGCAAGTCTGGAGGTAGAAGGAAAGTTTTTTTTTTTTTTTTTTTTATACTTTGGGATAGGAGAGAAGCCTGTGATGGAGGATTTTATCCATGCTGTACACATTAAGAACTTAGTTTTTATATCTGGGAAGTTGTAAAGGTAGAAAATGTCCAAATGTTTAATGGTGAATGTGGATTACAATCTCTGAGTTTCTCTGCCCTGTCCATGTCTCCTCCAATTTCCTGCACCTCCTCCATGCCTTGCTAGTCATTTTGACTACAAGTTCTCTGTTCCAAGTGCGTCTAGCAAAGCTCTTAGTCCAGTGCCTTTCTCAACTAATAGCCTGAGAGTTTTTAATTCTTCTTTGCTTTGACCCTGTGGCATGAGTAGCCTGGGCAAGCACTTACTCTGCTGCCCTTCACAGCCCCTCTTGCAGCATTCCATTGGCTGCCTTCATGAGGCTTTTCCCTTCTTACCTTACTGTGTGGGAATGCAAGAAGTTTTTTTTTGTTGTTGTTATAGAAAATTGTAATTTCTCCTGTAATCTACTACCTCATTAAAAAACAGTAGTAAAAGGCACTTTTCAGAAAGGACAACAAAATAAATGTGAGGGTTTTTTAGGCCAAGCCATTTTGAAGATACAAAATTTTTCACAAGTGAATTTCAGGTAAATTTTTGAAAACACCACAATGATAAAATTGCTTTCTGATTTTAAAAAATGTTTTAATCCAAACTTCTCAGAAAACTCTGTTCAGTTGAGATGCAGCGTGAAAGGTTCAGATAGGTTTCTTTTGGCAAAATTAAGAGGGTGTTTGAAAATCAGGCTCCTAATGGCAAGCAAACTACACCGCTAAGCATAGGGTGGCGTCTACTGCTACATGATCTGTTCCACAGTGATCGATATACCAATGGAGATGGTGTTGTTGTGTTTTTGATAAATCAAGTATATCTGGACCAACTTCACTTCAGATCTTACCTTAAGGACAAAGAAGGTGCTAGATCTTGATTTGCTTAAAGATAAACAGTGTTCCAATTGATGTATAAAACACATAATCTGATATTTATTAATCCTGGGGGATACAGCATGCTTGGCTAAATAAGTTTGATATTTGCTTTCAATGTTGTCCAGTTTGCTTTTACTTGTTTAGTATAACATGAAAACTTAAGGCAGAAGCGTGGTTGGGGACAGCTGTGTGGGCAGCTGTGGGGAACCAGCGTGGGGTCGCGGACCCTCCACCTGCCCTCAGCTGGGTAGGGATCCTGGAGGACAGTGTCACGGCTGGGTGCTGCTCTCAGCCCCCTTCTCCTCCCCCACTGCACCATGGGCAGGTGGAGGGTCTGTCTCGGGTCCCTGGCTGGGCTCCACGCTGGCCTGGCCACAGGGAGGGGGGAAATCTCCCCCCCCCCCAATAGCTGGATCCTCTTGACTGAGAACACTTGGTCCCTTGCTCTCACACATTCATCCTAAACTTTGTGATCTCCATTGTCTCAGAGACATGCAGCTGTTGATGTGGTACAGAGATCAAAGTTTGGTCTTTAATATAGCTTTAACACTTTTCTTTCAGTCATGCATAGAGGAACTAGTTGGGATTGGTTTTGTGAGGTGCTGTACACAAACCAGTCACATTCCTAATCCCATAGAAGTTATCCCCTAATAAATCAGTTTTGATAGTAGTTAAAATCACTTATGATTTTGTTTTGACTGTATATTCAGATCTAGTTCTTTAATACTGAAATTTTCAAAGAAGCCAAAGGGACTTAAGCACCCAAATCCTATTGAAATTTAATAGGAGTTGGGCACCTAACTCTCTTGAGTTTCTGTAAAAATACCAGTGTAAATTACCAAGTTTAGACTGTTTTCTTCAGATCTTTATTTTTAAATTTTGTTTTGTATTTGAAGCTTTTCTACAAAGCTAAAGATACCCACAATTTGGGTTGGTGCTCCTTTCAGATCACTGGAGTCAAAATCTTTAAGCTCAAAGTTCTTCTACAGTGCTGTTTTTTAAACAGAACACTTTATTATTCTGATAAGGGCAGTGATTTTAAAAACTGGAGAATTAAGAGGGTCTGTTAGCAGGATGGAAGTACAGTGGGTTTTGAAGGAGTTATGGTAATTGAGTCAAATTAACTCAACTACAAAAGACTGGCAAAGGGTCCAGCTAGTTGTAGATGTTAAGGGAGGATTCATAGGTTGGAAGGAGTATGTGTTAAATTGTAGGTACACCTCTACCCCGATGTAACGTGACCCGATATAACATGAATTCAGATATAATGTGGTAAAGCAGTGCTCCGGGGGGGCGGGACTGTGCACTCCGGTGGATCAAAGCATGTTCGATATAACGCAGTTTCACCTATAATGTGGTAAGATTTTTTTGGCTCCCGAAGACAGCGTTATATCGAGGTAGAGGTGTAATAGTAAGAGGGGTTGATCCAATCACC
Organism: Trachemys scripta elegans; assembly: GCF_013100865.1. Lineage (NCBI taxonomy): Eukaryota > Metazoa > Chordata > Testudines > Emydidae > Trachemys > Trachemys scripta. Next base: position 76,575,066 of record NC_048303.1, read on the forward strand.
TTGCTGTTGTAATCTGAGGTGCTCCAGGATTGACTACCCAAATTCTGTTGTGAACTATTTCATGTATATTGAATCTGGCAGGAAACAGCTGCATGTCACAGGACCCCATCAGAAGTGGCTGAGATCTGGGTTTATTTAAGGTAGTGGTTGCCATAGGGGAGAAGATTAGCAGCTTTATATGGAAAATAAAGCAGATCACCAATTTCAGTTAAACTTGCTGGGACACAAGCAGCCACACAAAACCTGATGTGTACTTAGCCTATAGCTATGCCCATATCTATATATTTTTTTTTTTTTTTTTTTTTTTTTGCTACAAAAAAACAAAACAAAAATACCTGTGTTGTTTTTATGGAAGAGTTCAAGCCTGCTGGTGAAGCAATTGGAGCTTGAGAATTCTTGTTCCAGTAAAGAACAGGAAGCACGTACACCTCTACCCCGATATAACGCTGTCCTCAGGAGCCAAAATATCTTACCGCGTTATAGGTGAAATCGTGTTATATCGAACTTGCTTTGATCCACCGGAGCACTGCTTTACCGCGTTATATCCGAATTCGTGTTACATCAGGTTGCATTATATCGGGGTAGAGGCGTATCTAAGAAAGGGAGACCTATTGTTGCCCTGAGTCAATTTTACTTTGTGTTGATAGGTCTCTTGTTTTGAAGTGACAAAAATATCTTTTGAACTTGAAGTGTATTAGATTTTATTTTGGGTTAATTATCAATGCACTCATGCAACAGTACAAAGGAAATCTATTTTTCAGGAAATAACCTGTAAGTGATTATTCTAAAATGCACTTTGGACTAATAGTAGTACATTTTTTAAAGGGCCCTCGCAGACAAGCCATGAAAGAATTGTCAACCGACTTGGCCAGATATCAGCGGTGGCTTATTAAAAACAAAATGAAGGCCTTTTATGCACCAGTACATGCAGAGGATTTGAGAGATGGGGGACAGTACTTGATGCAGGTACACTTCTCTTGCAATTTTATTTGAGCTAATGGGTGATTGGCGTCAGAAAAGTACAAACATTTTTGCATTTTATATTTTACCCTTTCAAGCATGCATATTGAAATGAATTGTAATTATGCAATATTTTCACTCTGCTGCTAAAAAGCTTTTATTAAAAAATGTGTTTACTGCAAGTAAGAACATTTTCTTATTTTACCTGCAGTTAATATAATAGCTTTTAGTATTTTAAAAATGCTTGATTGGCTTTGTTCTTAGGCTGCTGGTCTGGGTCGAATGAGACCAAACACTCTTGTTGTTGGATTTAAGAAAGATTGGAAACAAGCTGACATGAGGGATGTGGAAACCTATATCAATTTATTTCAGTGAGTACAAAATGCAGAACTTAGAACGAACTGTTTTTACCAAATACAGTAAACAAGAATATATAACCTGAAGAACTACTTGTACCTCTAGAAGAGTGTAATCAGTTTTTAGATGAATACTTTGAAATAGAGATGAACTGTTTCCAAGTATTCCCAAACATATATAATTTTCAAATAATTAATATTGAAATCTCCTCAGTAAACGTACAAAAATGTGTATATCTAGTGCTGTTTTTCAGTGTGGATAGGTATTATTGATGGTCAACTATTACTTTTGTCAACCCCAGGAGCTTCCCCCGATCTGAGGCCTCTGGTGGCTTTAATTTCAGCAGATGTTGTTGATCCCTCTGCTATTTCTAACTTAGTGTTAGCATTCCTCTTGAACCTGTGTGTGATCATTGATTGTGAACAGTTTAATATACAATGGAAATCTTCTTTCCAGCCTCTACCCTTTTTGTCATGCATTTTCAGCATCTGTCCCTGGAGAGACCTCTGACTGTCTGTTTTTTCCTGGGAAGTCTTTCACTATTGTGTAGAGCTGCTTGTACTCTCCCTTCTGTGCTGCTGCCTCTGCAGCCTGCTCCTGAACCCAGGCATTGTTATTTTGCTTGCATCTCTTTTTATTTCTTTGTAGTTTTTTCTGTATCTTACATCAGCCTCAAAGACTTCTACCTGTCTTGCACTGTTATGTTTTTGCCTTCAAAGCTTTCTTTTCGTCAGTCACTGCCCATGTTCTAGATATAATCCATGCATCTTTTTTCCGCCTTCTTTTGATGGCCCATTATTTCCCCTGCCATCGTCTAATTTGACCATGTGTCTTACAGACTTTCATCAGTCTGGTCCTGTAAAACACTGGAACAGTTGCTAGGTGGAATCTGATCTACATTTCTTTGCCTTTGAACTGCTCTGGGTCTGTGATGCTCTTTTTTCCATCTTCATGATCTTTTTTGAGTTTAGGTTGCAACATGTCCACTTAATAATAATAATAATCTCATCTAACATCTGTTCCTCTGCTAACTCTGACATCCCTCAAAGAAGATACCCATCTCTTAAATATACATATGGTCTGTCTTGTTGACACTCGCATTGTCTAGTGATTTCCATGTGAGCTTGTGAATCCACTTGTGCTGGAAGAATTTGCCTTCTATTTAGGGTGTTTGTGCAACAGAGATTCAAGAAGTGTTTGCCATTATTGGTTGGATGTCTTCCGATGCTGTGACACTTCATATACTAAGTATTAATGTCAAATAAAAACAAAATGTCCAATATGGGTAGGTTCCTCTGTTATTGGAACTTTGATTTGGAGTCTCCTGACTTGTGTTCAGACTTGCAGCCTAATTTTTCATTAACAAAGTTTGTCCTTTTAATTTCCTTGCTTTTTTTAAGGAGAGAATTTTTCCTGTAAGTTACACATAATGGAAACCAGAGTTAGCTAGAACTTGTCTTGAAGCCTGACTTCTTTATTATAAATGCTATAATTTGTAAAAATAGTTGCCATTAAATTCCATACACACTGCATTCATTAATTGTTACTGTGTATATTTTTGAAACTTCTTTCAGTGCCTATGGTTTTCAGAGGCCTCTCTGGAATTTTTAGTTGTCAAGTTAGGGGATCTCTTATAAAATATTTTGGGACTTCTGGTGAAAAGAATTTTCCTGTACTACTCAAAAGGATTAAATTTCCCACACACTCTTTCAACTTTCCCATGGAGCATAGAATGGCTTGTTAGTATTTCATTTGATCACTGTTTGCAATACAGAAAGGAAGTGAAATTGAGACAGTTGCTGTCTATTACACTTCAGCATATGGTATTCAGTCTTTTGAAGTGGCTTAATAGTTTGGGACTTGAACTCTGTAAAGTACAATTTATGTACATGAAGCTTAAATCCAAGAGAAAAATCTCAATTGGGATTGTTGAGAAATAAAAATAGAACAAGACAAAAATGCAACTTTTTTACCCTTTTACAGTGATGCCTTTGACATTCAGTATGGTGTAGTTGTCATCCGCCTAAAGGAAGGTTTGGATATTTCTCACCTTCAGGGACAAGGTATGCTTTATTTTGCCTCCTAGAAAAGAGAAAATAGAACAGCCAAATTTTACACAGTTTTCTGGACATCAGTTCAATGAATAGTTAAGTATTCTATAAACTATTTGTTACGTCTACAAGTGAAGTATAGAGATTTAGTGTTTATAATTATTTCTAATATTTTGTCAACTTAAAAATACTTCTGTGAACCTTGTACAAAAGAAAACTAGGTGGAGTAGGTATGACTTCTGTTACTGATGGGTTGCTTTTAATGATAAATGTTCTATATTTTGTATTGTAACTTCTTTTAGAAACCGCACTGCATACATTATTTTCTTCTCAGTTTGTAACCACCTACATAAATTAAATCCTTGGGGAAATTTAAGTTTTACTAATACATGCTCAAACTCAAATGAGGCCAGAAAATCAATACTGCATATTAGAAAAGTATCTGCAGTCTAGAAAATTAAACTTGATTTAACAAAAGTTGCATGACCAAAGACATTTTGGATTCTTTCATGGCAATTTTTTTCCATTCTAGTGATATAAAAAGCCTGGAGATGGTACATCTGCATTGGACAAATAGGGAACAATAAAGAGAATACATTTGTAATACAAAAAATTAGTGGTGATTCAAAGAAAGTAGTTTATAGACTTAGTTTTTGTTTTTATTAAACATTATATTAAAAGAACATTATTAAGGTGGCAAAATCAAGCACTTAACTTAGTTTTTAATGACATCATCTAATATTATCCCGGGGTTTCAATTTTAATTCAGGCATATATTGACTTTGTAACCTTAATTGTGTTATTTTAAGGTAGTTTTACTGTGTGTAATTTCCTAGGTTTAAACATTAAAAAAAGAAAATTGGGAAAAAAAAGAGATTTTTATCATGTGATGTCATACTGATACCAAATGGGTCATCAGCAGAATTGGAACCTTTTAAATCCACCACAAAGACCTCTTCCACTTGAGCTAACTGAGTGACTAATAGCAGAAGTAGGTTCATATTCTGTGTGGACCAGTATTAGAGGGGGGGATAAAATATTTTGCCATAGGGTTTCCCAGATATTTGCTGATAGAAGACTGGTGAGACTCAGGATTCTTGGGTTCCATTCTGAGCTCTGTAGTGGAGTGTTCTCTAGTGACCACAGAGCTTCTGCCCATTCCCCCTGAGTGTGATCCCTTCTGGCCCATCCCCTCCAACCTGCCCTTGTCCTGTCTGTTCCCCACCCCAAGTTTAATAGTCTAGTCCTTTACTCCTAAAATAGCCAGTCCCTGTCTCCACTCCTCAGGTTTTCATCCCAGTCTCTTTCATTAGCCAGTCCAAGTTTTCACCTTCGGGGCTCCCAGTCTACTCTGCAAACATCCAGCTTATTGTCCCCAGTCTCCTTGCCTAGCCAGTCCTACTCCTAGATGAGGACAGATTAAAAGATTGGGACTTTCCAGCTTGGAAAAGAGATGACTGGGTGAGGGGAATATGATAGAGGTCTATAAAATCATGAATGGTATGGAGAAAGTTAATAAGGAAGTATTATTTACCCCTTCACACAACACATGAACCAGGGATCACCTTAATGAAATTAATAGGCAGCAGGTTTAAAACAAACTAAAGGAAGTACTTTACACAATGCACAGTCAACGTTTGGAACTCATTGCCAGGGGATGTCATGAAGGCCAAAATTATAACTGGGTTCAAAAAAGAATTGGATAAGTTCATGGAGGCTAATTCCGTCAATGGGTATTAGCCAAGATGTTCAGGGATGCAACACCAGGGTCTGGGTGTCCCTAGGCCTCTGACTGCCAGATGCTGGGACTGGACAACAGGATGGATCACTTGATTGCCATATTCTGTTCATTTTCTTTGAAGCATCTGTCCTTGGCTGCTGTCGGATACTGGGCTAGATGGACTCTTGGTCTGACCCAGTATGGTCATTCTTATGTTCTGAATCTTCACTCTCACCACCTGGATTCATCCAATCTCAGTCTTGCCCACGACCTAGTGGGTTCCAGTCTAAAGCAGCTCAGAGCTGCAATTGTAGGGAAAATCCTTCTCATCCCTAGGCTGGAGCATGACCAGTGCAGATTAAATCTTCGTGGAATTTAGCTGCCATAATCTAAGTAGTATGCGTTGTGCAAACAGATTTTTCAAAACTTGACCAAATTTGGGTGGATTTTCATAGAGGACAGCAAAAACAGATCCCTGACAAAAAGGCCACCCACTGCCAAACTTCAAGGCCACTCTAAAGCAGAGGAGCACTAGAGGTTTTCAAATAAAAGCTTGACAGAATTAACATGGGCAAAACAACCCATTTTTCCCCTAGCCACATTCTTTTGAAGTGCTGACCCATTTTGGCTAAAACTTTCCCAAAAAATTCAGTCTGAGGCAGACAATTAACATCGAAAACTGTAGCCCAAACAATTAGTTTGGTAAAGTTATAAGGAAGGCTGTGGGTTTGTCACAAGAGTCACAGATTCCATGACTTCTGCAGCGGCCGTGTGCCTGGCTCAGGGGCAGCTCAGGTAGCCCCTGCGCTAGTCACACTGGCCGCTGCTGGGGCTGTCTCGGGTCACTGCACCCCCCACGCAGCAGCAGAGTTTGAGTGTGTGAGGGGGTTGGAGCATGGGACTGGGCGAGGCGGGCTCTGGGTGGTGCTTACCTGGGGGCTCCCTGGAAGCAGTAACATCCCCCTCGCTCAGCTGCTAAGTGGAGGCATTGCCAGGCAGTTCTGCGTGCTGCCTCCACCCAGAGTGCCAGGAACCGCGGCCAATGGGAGCTGCGGGGACAATGCCCTGGGCAGAAGCGGCACGCAGAGCTGCTTGGCCACACCTCTGCCTGCCAGCCCCGCCAATCCCCCCAGCACTTGCGGGGGTCCTAGGCAGCGTGTTGCCACCCGCGGCCCTCCCAAGCAGCCAGTCTGCCCTCCTCCATCACCCGTGGGTCCCTGGGCAGTCTCCCCCCCCCCCCGCCCTTTTTATTCACTGATATTTTTAGTATAGGTCATGAACAGGTCACAGGCAGTGAATTTTTGTTTACTGTCCGTGGCCTGTCTGACTTTTATTAAAAATACCCGTTACTAAAACGTAGCTTTAGTTATAAGCAACTGAAGACTATGTCCTATAATGGGAAGTGTGAGGCAGTTTTAATAATAGGCAGTTCTGCCACCCCTCACTAATATAATACCTCATGGCAGGGATCATATGTTCCTGACAGCTTTACTACTGGTCTCAAACTTAAGGCAGTCTCAATTGGTCAGAGCCATTGCTGAATTAACTGATAACTTCTGGCTGAGAAATCAGTTTTTGACTAGGTTTTTTAAAATTACTGTGCCTTTTTCTATTACAATCAATCAATAATTAACTACCTCTGTTAGTGTCATATTCTGTTAAAAAAGGCCTTTGCCTGAGCTTGTCTGCTGAAAGAAGGTGTGTTCTTACTCACTAGATTTTGGACAAGCCACCTTCAGCAAGCAACTTTATGGAAATATAGTATTGTGACTCTTAATATTTTTGGAAAAATGCTCAGCTTGAGATAGAAATTGATCATAGATTTTTAGGATCTGTTTTATACCAAAGGCCTCAGGTTTCAGTTCCCTTCTCATAACAATTTGACATAATGTAAATATGAGGATTCAAACCCCTTATTTTCTCCAGGTCCATAGAGGTGAATTAGCTCTGTCTCCACAGAGTGACGTAGTTCAACGCCTATAGAATTTGAAAAGGTATAATCAGGGATTAAACTAAAATAATTCCTTACTTTTAGAGGTAGAATTTCTATGTATGTAGCATGTTGCTGCTATTCATTAAGTTGTACAAAACAGTTGATTTTCTCCAGAGTGCTATAACTTATAATCTATTACATCATTAATTATCCATAAAACATAATTTTTACAAGCTAAAAGTATGTTTAATGGTGCAATCAGAAATTATATCAATATTAATCATTTATCGCTTCACAGAAGAATTACTGTCGTCTCAAGAGAAATCTCCAAGTTCAAAGGATGCTATAGTAAATGTGGACTATAGCAAAAAGACTGAGACCGATACATCCAAGGCTTTTTCTCCACCATCCAGTGAAAAAACTCCTGGTCTGCATAAAGGTAACTTTCTAGTGAGCTGTGAGATTGGACTATTCTTTTACAGAGTTGAATTACAATAGGTTTTTTTTTTGTTTTTTTTCTCTTGGAGTTCCCGGGCATTTATGCTGTCTGCGTATTACTTGAGTAGTCACTTTGAAAGTGTAAGCAAAATTTTTAAAGCCTTGATGCATAAAGTAAGGCTCAAAGATCTTAGGCACCTAAATAAAAAGCTTGGGTTATTTTTTGTAGAGGTAATGATAACTGTAGGCATGCAGCACTTGTTGAAAATTTGGCCAAATCTTTATACTCAAGCTTAACTTTAAGGCCACCAAGGTTAAGAAACGTTGGCCTTAAACTAGAACATTTAATTAAATGCACATTAAGAGAACATTTAAAAAATGATTCAAGACACCTTGCACTTATATATGGAGGAAATGTTTTTCTTGTCTTTTTTTGAAGACCAACGCTATGGCTATGTGAAGTATTAACACATTTTAAAGAGCTAATCCTTATTGCAGGATATGTTGGACATCATCCATGTTGTGGTTATTTTCTCATGGTGTACTGCTTCATTTTATGTCTCATTTTCTGAATGTGTACACTACTTTTATCTTCATTAACACCACAAAGGATATTAACCTTTATTTTGTATTTTTTTTTAAACATCTTCCAGAGGAGGAAGAAGATGGCAAGACTCCAACACAACCACTGTTGAAAAAAGGCAGGCATTTCCATCTTTTTGTTACAATCCATTTTTTCCATACTGCTACCTTCAATTTTCTTTTTTTCTCACTTCTTTATGTATAGAGTATCAATCGTGAGGTGGTATCCTGGATTAGGAAATTCAGGGGTCAAACTGTGGTTGTAGAAAAAGGTGGTGGTACTCTAAGTCCTCCAACAAAATAAGCTTTCTTCACATGAGTTGGCAGAAACAGTGCGCATACTACATGTGTATATGTTCAAAATATGATTGATTGTGCATGCTTTGAGGTTTCCTGAACTTGGTTCTGCCTCAGTGGGGTTTGAATGTGTCCATGAAGTCTGCTGGGTTCCTTGGAGGGGCTCACATGCCTCTCTGGGCTCCATTATTTGGGGTGGAGGGGAGGAATAAGTAGTTGTACTTTTCTGAAATGGTGCTCAGTCCTGGTGCCAAACTTCTAATTCATTCCTTTCTGTATAGATTTTAATAAAATCATCATTATAATATCTGAGACATCACTCAGTAAACTATGCAGCTCACTTGATGCTTCCACAAGCAATGAAATGGTTAACAATGTTATACTTAGTTTATCACATTTGAGCATCTTAGTGAATACTTCAGTGAAATGAATGGGGCTATTCACACTTTTCAGAGTTATTGTTCCAGGCTCTCCACAGATTCAGGCAAACATTGCTTAATCAGTTAACCTCAAATATGAAAGGAGAATTTCTTCAGAATTATAATCGCTAGAGAACTTACCTCTTTTAAATGAAAGCAGAGATTGTGGAGCACAAGATGGTGGCTTGGGAGAAGTGTTAGTGTGCTGTACCATTGTGTACTGACCTAATTCAAGCTCTGTATAAATTCAGTCAATTGTAATTCACATCAGGAATATTTTTGTTTTTTTGTAAAATCAAATTCATACCTTTTGGCTTAGAAGCTAAATACCAAATAAAGTGGCTGGCTGCTGTATCCACATCTAAATTTGACTGAGAAGGAGGGTTTTGTTTTTGTTTTTTATCCATCCATTTCACTTCTGTGTCTGTTAGGTTTATTCAGAAAGTCATTTTAGTTTCTTTCTCAGTTATACCTATAACTTCATTATCTAACTAAAAATGCCACCTTTTTAATTACAGCCACTAAATGTATGTAAAATTTTTCTAAGCCCTGGAACCTACAAAACCATCTTATTCTGTACATAAAATACTATGTAAATATTCAGCATCAAAATGGACTCTGTTTACAGCCTTAACTTCCTTAAGGCATTTAACTATATATTTCTTTTTTTTAAAATGGAAGAAATTAAAATAATACTTCAGAAGTTGTAGTTTTCTAAGATTTTTGTCTTGGTAAAAAAACTTGACAATATTAAAGAACCTACAGATGTGTTTTGGTGAAACAGGAGCAGCAGGTCTTCTCTTCAGTATAAGAGATGTATGGAGCATCAACCGTACACCCACTGTTGCTCAGAAGTATGTTTTTTGATATTTGGACCAGATTGATTAGCTATAAGTGTAGAGAGAGAGAAGGTCTTGCAAACTGTGCTTATCCACCAAAGGTCTGCTTGTTGTTCCTGCTCAGTTTTTTATCTTTCAGAACAGCCAGTTTCATCAGCTGGTGAAGTCTGATAACTCTTTTTAAACTTATCTCAGTGTGCATTTTTACAAGTCCATTTAAGCAAATTATAAAGTCTGGAAATAAATATTTTTAAAGTTAGATTTTTTTTTAACAATGCAAATATTGGAAAACTTAGCAATTCTACAATGCTGAGTTTGAGATTGGGAAGATAAGCAACAGTTTTTTTTCTTAAAACTTTTACAAATTCTCTCTTTCTCAATTTGCTAGACTCGAAAGGCCCACGTGCTCCTTTAAACTTGGCTGACCAAAGACTTCTTGATTCTAGTTCTCAGTTTCAGAAGAAACAAGGCAAAAATACTATTGATGTCTGGTGGCTTTTTGATGATGGGGGTAAGATTATTTGTGATGATGATAAAAGCACTTGGCAGTGGCCTATGTTTTAGTCATGAGTATTTTTAGTAAAAGTCATGGACTGTGCTCGGGAGGAGGGTTGGTGGGGCTTGGGCTGGCTCCCTACACAGCGGCAACCCCAGCTCCTAGCTCTGTGTGCTCCCTCCTCTCTGCCCCAAGCCCCAGAACTGCAGCTCCCATTGGCTGAGAACTGCGGCCAATGGGAGCTATGGGGGCGGTGCCTCCAGGCAGTGGCAGCACCTGGAGCTAGGAGCTGAGGGAGAGGAGTTGCTGTCGCCCTTCCTGGGAGCCCCCCCAAGGTAAGCACCACCACACCCCCAGCCCTAAGCCCCACACACACACGAACTCCTGCTGCTGGGAGGCGGGGGGGGGGGAGGGGAGACAAGACTGCCTCAGCAGCAGCCAGTGCGTCTGGCCCACGGGCTGTTCAGGCGGCCCCCAGGCCACGTGCACCGGCCTCTGCAGAAGTCACGGAGGTCATGGAATCTGTGATCTCTGTGACAAACATGGAGCCTTCCTCATACCATATATAAATTGTGGATTTATGCTATTAAATAGAAAGATATAGAAAGATGACATTGCATATTAACTACTCAATGTATTTCTAAATATTATGGTCTAATGCAGGTTTGACATTGTTGATTCCTTATCTTCTGACAACCAAGAAAAAATGGAAAGACTGTAAGATCAGAGTGTTTATTGGTGGAAAAATAAACAGAATTGATCATGATAGGAGAGCGTAAGTTACCCTTTAAATTTTAAATGAAACATTTATGGTATTATGGAACTTTGTAATCATGCACAATAGATAAATGTTTTTCTTGTTTAATAATGACCTTTTCCTATTGCACTTGAATTGGGAGGTACCTGAATGCTAATTAACGTAGCACATGATCATGTTGTTTAAAATAACAAACAGCATTTGAAACATTTTAAGCTACTTTATGATTACATCTCTAAAGCTTAAAGAAAATTTTGCCTTTGCTACTGTTGTTTTTTTTCCAATTTGGCAAATACTTTGTTTCTTGCTGTGTTTTTAAAGGGAGCAGAAACTAATACGACCAACCACAACAGATTATAAATGTTCACTTGCATCCACAAACCTAAGTCTAAGAACCATTATGATGATATGTTAACTACCCCACTTCTGCAAGGTTAGAATAGTCTGTTAAATTAGGGAAACACCTAGACACAAAACTGATAGGTGCCAGATAGCTCATCTAATAATGGTAAAGAAACAGGGACCCAAATTGGCAGCCCTAGCTCACCTTAGTAAGAAAAGCCACAGAATTGGGCCTTAAGTTAAGACAGGTCTACTGAGCCCTGGGATATTTACAATTTTTTCTCATCCTTTCCCTAAATGGTAATACAGGACAGTCGAGGGTGATTACAGAAGAGTTTGACTATTTAGTTTAGGATGGGACATGCTTATTTAAAAAAAAAAAAAAAGTGGTAAATTTTGCACCTGTACCATACATATCCTTAAACAGAATGAGAGGGCATTCAAGAAACTGAAAGGTACGTTAGGGTCTTAAAAATCGCTCTTGTCGGAATTACGGTGGCACTGATGGCATATCTCAGTGTTTTCATCATAGATATCTGCAAGGCTGCTACCTGAAATTCTGTACACACTTTAACATATCACTAATCTCTTGATATGGCATTTATATCTTCTGATTACTTTTGGAGGGCAGTTCACCAGTCTTTGCTTAAACTTTAACAAGTGGGAATAGAAAGAGACCACTTGGAAGAAGAAGAAGAAGAAAATTATTCTAGTAACTACAGCTCCTCAAGAGCCTCTACATAATCACAATTCTCTCCCATCTTCTTCTTTTCCTTGGAGTTCTACTCTCATAGGACTCTTGGGTTTAGCAGAAGGCCTGAAGAGGTTGAGACTACAGTTTTTTTTATAACCTCTGCTCCAAATATTTGGTGCCATGCAAAGGTTTTTTTATGGCCCCAATGCGTACTATGTTCCAGACAGTTCCGGATGCTCAGGTACATCCTGGTATGATTATATAAAGGCAACTAGTTCTTAGAGAGTATTACTATAGAGTCTGTGTCTGTGTTTAGAGCAATTTATTTGTATTTTTTTAAAAGTTCCCCTAGTGTTTTTTTTTTTTTTTTTTTTCTTTCCTGAAAACCCTAACGCGTAAAGAAAATTAATGCTGTGTTTCTAGTGATTGGAATTAAAAGTTTGGAAAGTCTGTTGGTTCTGTTCTGTGAAAGAGCTATCTGGTTTACAAATAAGTTATGATATATGAACCTTTGGCATAACTAGAATGATTCCATTGTCCAAAAGTTGTGTTGGCTTAAGTACATAAAGCTGTGCTAAATCTCCTCCTGCATCCTCTGATGAAGCAGTATTTTTGTTTGAATTACTCTTAAACATCCGGAGACTGCATTTAATTTTTGTTGCAGGAAATACCAACTTCTAGTGATAAACAGATCACAAACTAAACATTTCTTTTGTGTTCAGGTGTCTTAATTTTTTATGGGCGGTTTTCAGTGAAGTGTTCAGTTTCTTAAAAACTTTAAATACCTTGTATTAAGCATACTTTTAAATGAGCCATCTAGACATGCCAGTGTCTAAACAGAGTATTTGTATGATTTTTGTTGAAACCCTTGCCCTGTCTCACTCTCTACTGTTTTTATCTTACCTGTGTAGTTCCAAATTAGATTGCTTTTTGAGTGAATGTCCATGTCTCTTTGTGCTGTAAAAACAGCCCTATAAAAATGTTAACTGACAAAATATATTATATAACATATATCTATATTTTTTTTAAATTTAGGATGGCTACTCTGCTCAGCAAATTTCGGATAGACTTCTCAGACATCATGGTACTTGGAGATATTAATACAAAGCCAAAGAAGGAAAAGTGAGTTGAAAATGTTCCAGAAAGACACATCATTTACTAGTTGCATTCTTAATTTTCTGTTGTAACATGAAAAGCAGTATTTAATTCTCTACATATGTATTTTGATAACTAAACTAGATGGTTACAAAGACATAAGCTTTCAGAGAACAGTGCAGGTGGTGAGCTCCTGGTGCCAAGAATTCAGTATTGGTTTAGAATCTCATAATTAGAGAGAGACTACAAAAGTGCTAGATTCGAATTTTAACAAAATGAGCAGTTAACTACAGTAATTCTCCCCTAATTGAAAGATGATGGAAACTAAGATAAAACTTGTGTATACTTATCTTATCCATACTCCTATACATCTCTAAACCCAAAATAATGATTATATAGCCTGATCTTTAAATCAATTGTGTATCAGTGTTAATCAGCTCCGTGAATGCATGAGAAGATCCAAGCTCTGCTGAAATTTTCTTATCCAAAGAATCATTAAATATTTCTACTTCTCAAGCTTGAACAATTTGGCTGACTGCAGTTGATTCCTAATACTACTAGTGCCACTTTATGATGGAATGTCCTATAAGACCTAAGAGGTCGAAAGATTGAGCATCATCTTCCACTTGAAATCTTGTCCAGTATATAAAAGATATATATATCTATATCTATATTCTTTGAAAATTCCTGTAGCAGAGTAATCTGAGCCAGTTGCTTTTCAACAAACCCTGGCAGGTGCTGGAAATATTTGTCTAAACTTCCTAAAATGAGTTGTACATATTCATTATTTTGATGGATAAATATTAATCATCAGAAACTTTTTGATTAAAATATTTATACTGAAACTACATATTGTAGATGAGCAAACTAAATAGCTTCCTAGATTATCACTAGTGTTTGTCTTTTAAATATCCTAATTGATATGACAGCTGTTGGGGGCAGGTAAAGCGTTTTGAGACACATGTATGTTATCTTCAGGGACTTACAGCAGAAATTGGCACAAAGTGATGCAGAATTTAATTCCAAAGGTGCTTAAAGTGCAGAGTCTTAAAATTCAGACAGTGGAGGAACTGCTCAACCATTTTGAAAATCAGGCTATTGAGCTTTCTATCTTTTTAGCTGTACAGTTAGGGACATTTTTGATCTCAGATAAATTTGATATGCACAGTAGGTATGAGCCTTGCTCTCATCTTGAGCAAATTCCCTAAATCTTCCCTGATGCAGGCATCTCTGCAGTATGACCCATCCATGATAAATACACTGGGCCGGGTCTTCTGCCCTATGAAATCCCATTTGTGCCTGTCCAGTAGCACAAAGTGGATTTAAAGTTACTGTAAATGAGCTGTTGGGAATTCCCACAGAAATCTCTGGATGGCATACAGTTTAGGTGTATTTATGATGCATGCTGCAGTGAAGTTTACTAAATTGTGAAGTATCTACAGATAGCTGACTGCATGATTACAGAAGTGTATTTTTTATTGTTCTCATTTAATACTGGTGACCCATGGAGTTAGTTTCATTTCTTCACTCGGAGATCATGTGTTGTGTGATCTACATGGAATAATAAAAATGTAAAATGTATTTATCCAAAACGTTTGTCATCATAACTTAATTGAATTCCAATTTCTGACATATCTACTTGAGTTAAATTGATGGCTGTTTTTTACCCTTCTTCATTTCGCTGTATCGTTAAATTTCTAGAAGGATGATACTCCCTCTCTTGAAGCTTGTAATTCTCTTAATTTTTGTATTTATTTTTTTTATTTTAAAACTTTTTTCTTACATTTCTAAATGGAGTTGAAGCCAGTGTGGCACTTTCTTCTCTGTTCATGATCGTCAGCCTAGATCGTTGTTAGAAAAAACAAATCAATTTTTATGTAACTTTTGAAATCTAAAAGACAGTTCCCACAGTATTAAGTTTAAGATAGTTAACATCTGATTAAAATATTAATATTCATAGGTGCTGTTTGTTTATCTTCCATAAACGAGCAGGTTTCTAGTATCAAAACAAAGGAATGAGAATTCCAGTTGACATTACTTCTGGCAATTAACTACAAAATATACAAGAGTTGACTTATATTTAGGAATATTTTTCTGTTGCATGGAAAATCACAGTTGACACATACACTGAAAAGCGTAACAGTATCTATTTTTAATGTGAACATTGGTTAAAAAAATCCTTCTAGTATTGCAGCTTTTGAAGAAATGGTTGAGCCATTCAGACTTCATGAAGACGATAAAGAACAAGACATTGCAGATAAAATGAAAGAAGATGAGCCTTGGAGAATAACAGATAATGAACTTGAGCTTTACAAAACTAAGGTAGCCCTTTATACCTTTTAATTATTAAGTTGACAGAGTGGTGATCCTTCTGTCCCATGTACCCCATTTTAATGAGCTGATTTTTTTTTTTTAAGCTTCTTTGCTCCATTACAAAGTGGGTGTGGTGTGAGTAAGTCAGGTAGGAAAAGGCTTGAAAAGTTCACTTGCTCACTCACCGTTGGACAGCAGGAAGTGCTCCCGGAGGGACCTAAGTCATCAGTAACTTCAGAAATTAATTTAAAAGGGGTTTCTGGCCCCTATAATTAAAAAGATAACCTGTATGGGTATGTACCAATGCAGTGTTCTTTTCCTGAGTCTGCAGCCAGCTTGATTGCTTCTGCAAATATAAACACAAGGAGACTAACAGCTGTTACGGTCTACTGCTGCTGCTCAGAAGCAGAGCAAATACAAGAATTAGGTAAACTTTTGCAGAAGCAGGTGCTGGAGCTGGGAGGAGAAGAAGAGGATGAGGACCCAAAATGGTGCCTTGAGAAAGGGGTAGATTAGTACAGGAGACTTGGATAGCAGGCACAGGCCTGCACAGCACTATTTAGAATACTGAGGGAGGATAGAGTAGCGTAACCTCACAGCAGGAGGTTCTAGGATATAGACGTGTGTGGGGAATGGGGAAATGGGAGGGAATCTTCTCCCTTCCAGCAGCCAGAGGTCCGCCAGGATGAGGACTTCACTTTTATAAGTTGCTAGCTAGAAACTGACATGAGTGTTCAAGAACAGAACCTTGGAAGGGAGGTAAAAGTTTGGATAGAAGGGACATATGTTTACTTTACAAACCTGAGTGATTTATTAAAAGTTGGAGGAAAGGATGCACTATTTTAAACACAGCAATCCATTTTGACCTCCTTTTGCACATTTCTTGAATGAATGAGAATTGTACCTGATTCTGGATTGTTGAAATAATGAATAGATCTCCCTAACAAGTTTGGGTTGATTTTTTTTTTTTTTTCCCCATTTTAATTACAGAGCTACCGCCAGATTAGGCTAAATGAATTGCTGAAAGAACATTCAAGCACAGCTAATGTAATTGTAATGTAAGTAACGGTTGACTGTTTTTTATAGTTTTTTTTTTTTTTTTACTATTTTCACGGTGATACAGTAATAGAGTTACTGTATCTGTTACATAGGTAATACAACTTATTTTGTGTATTCTCAGAGGCTAGGTCTACACTACTCGCCTGAATCGGCGGGTAGAAATCGACCTCTCGGGGATTGATTTATCGCGTCCCGTGGGTTCGCGACAATCGATCCCCGAATCGGCGCTCTTACTCCACCAGCGGAGGTGGGAGTAAGCGCCGCCGACAGAAAGCCGCAGAAGTCGATTTTGCCGCCGTCCTCACAGTGGGGTAAGTCGGCTGCGATACGTCGAATTCAGCTACGCTATTCACGTAGCTGAATTTGCGTATCTTAAATTGACTCCCCCCTGTAGTGTAGATGTACCCCTAGGTACAGTCTTTTAGAGTACAAGGTAGAATTACAGAGAGAATGCTTTGTAATTTGGCTTGTGACTCATACAGGCATTCTGCTGCTTGTATATTAACTGCTCTCCATCTCCTTCAAATTGCTCTTTAAAAACAAAAATCTTCCATGAAGATTTACAGTTACCACATATCCCATTTGCCTATATTGTACCTGTCTCTACATATTCTTTTGTACTGTTGTCCCCACTTACAGTACATTTGGATTACAAACTCTTCATTGTAGAAATTCTTTTTAATTTCACACATCCTGCTCTCTGTACAAAGCCATGTAAGGTTTCAGTTCTATCTGAAGCAGTAAAAAGATGAAACTTGAGCAATACAAGATTTAACTGGTTCCGGTGAGGCAAGAATTGAAGGATTCTGCCAATACTCTGGAGGGGCTGGTGGGCAGAGTAATTTGACTATAGACTGTTGCAGTCTGAAGCAAAAGCATTATCTTGTAGAAAAACAGTCACTCTCCAAATCTTGGCCAAGTGAAGAGGACCATTCTGAATGAAGCCACAAGTGAAATGCTGATTCCGTCACTTCCCCAGCCCCACCCCCAGAAAATTCTTGATCTGGAGGCTAAGATTTCAGGAGTGGGTAGAATTAAGGTGAACCTTGAGATGCCAAAAAAAAAAAATAGGTTACAATTGAGTCAATGTAGCAGAGTATGTTTTGTTTAGTTTTAAAGACAATTTTGGCTCATAACTAATTAATTTCTTTGTACTCAGGATTGTGAACTGACTACATGTAGCCTAAAAAAATGAAAAGGTTATAAAAATGGGATCGAATTAAACATTTAGTAATTTCTACCTTATTTCAAATTGTATTTTTTGTATTTATGCAGTACTACTAGTACTCTGACTTGCTTTTTAAACCATTCTTCATTTCCATTTCCTTTTTTCTTTGTTCTTCAAATTGTAGGAGTTTGCCAGTTGCACGAAAAGGTGCAGTATCTAGTGCACTATACATGGCCTGGTTAGAAGCTCTATCAAAAGACCTGCCACCGATCCTTCTTGTTCGTGGGAATCATCAGAGTGTTCTTACCTTCTATTCCTAAACATGCCGCGCAACACGCAACTGTGATTAAATGGTACTTCAGTGCCTGGAAGAGAGTGACTAAGATTAACATCACAAAGGCAAAAAGTGACTACTCTTTCACTGTTCCACTGACTTGAAAGCACACAAGGAAAGTCACTGTATTTCTAAAGTTGTGAAATCTTCAGTTTTATTCAAATTCTTCTATAACTTAATCTTGCTTAATGAGGGAGGATTCCTTGTTAGACTGAAGAACAACAAGCTTTTTCTTTGCTACTTGAATAGCAGCAATAAAAGTGTTTTTATTTTTGATCAATGAAAGGATTATAGATTTATAAAAGCCTTTTAGCCTTGAGGTGCCTTCTGAAGTTAACCAAACTGCATCCATACACCCTATTTTGTAAATTTATATAGAATGTCAAAATCTGCCTTCAACTAAGACTTTAGATCAAACTTCCTTTAGTTTCTAGTCTCTTCCATCTTACAATAAAATTAATGCTGCTTTTCAGTCTTCCATCAAGCTATTATTTTTAGTACTGTATGTTTTCTATTCAGAATTTTGTAATATCTGTTAGATTTGAAACAAAGGTAGGTCAAGTCAGTTGGAATAAAAAAATCATAATGTTTTTGTCCAAGACTTAGTTTTACTGAACATGTACCGTTAAAAGTAATTGTGCTAGATAAATGATGGGAGGACCCTTTTCTCAGATTTGACATTGTGCCCTTCTTTCCGTTCAAAATTTGAGATGCATATAACTTTGGCTACCTTGGTGAAGGTTAGTGTGTCAGTCTTTACTCTAGCTCTAATATGAAACTATTCCTGTTGTAGGCTGAAGATAGCTTTTTGGATTATTTTAGTTTTTTAAAAAAGGACCTGTCTTAATTCTTGGCCTTCAGATCTTGGTATCATTTAGTTTATTTGAAGAAAGTGTTAACCTAAGGCTTGAAGGAGCAAATATGAGCAATGTGATGCCATCTAAGAGAATACTGTAAACACTATGTGGAATCTCGCTACGCCATCTAATATAAAATGTAAAAACTAAAATTCTGAATCTTTCATCAAATGGTTAAATGGACCACTAGTTATTAGGGGAGATGTTTTTAGGTCAGTTCATTCAGTTGTCAGACATTACATTTAGTCTTACTAAATAAATACTCAGGCTTGATCTAGAAATTTAGACTATCATACATGATACTTTACACATTTTTCATGTTTAATAAAAACTGCCAATTTGTGTGTCCTTCCAGTGTATGTTTTGACTACTTTCTAATTTAGTCTTCTAACACATAAATAAAAAACTTCACTTGAGCCTTTATACAAAGGTGAGTAATGTGAACTATTTTTAAAATTCCTATATATTTTTCAGAAAAGGATTGCCTAAAAACATTTCACAACCTCTAGATATTAGTATTGGGCATGTTACTACTGGGTCACATTGCTAGTACTTTAATGATTTTCATTGAAGATGATCCATAGAAAAGGTATATTTTTATGCTTAACATAGCATTATATTAAATACTCAGTAATAGTTCCTTTTGAAGGACAAAGCTATTAGTCATTGTGAAGTAAGATACAGCTTGAACTAATTACAATTGGAGATGTGTTCTACGCTTTATCCACAGTGCATGCTGTAGTCAGGTCATTGGTAAGTCACAAAATAATCTCAATTTTTGCTGTTGGTTTCAACCAGTCTGGATCTGAATTGGTTACATTGTTTCAGGTTTTTTAAAAGCAGCATGTTTTGCTGCCAAATACAAAGTAAATTAATGCTAACGTGGGCCTGGTTAAGACACAAGTTTATAATCAAACAAATTCTAATAAAAGTGCTGCTTAATTACAGAAAGAAAAAAGGTAACTAACAGCCTCATTGTGTCTGTTACAGGTTTTGCAGTGCTTGTTAAGGTGGTAGGGATGTCTCATTATTCAGTGAACATGGAATTGTTGCCATGTTTCGTTCTTTTTTTTGTTTTTAAACAGATGGACAATAAGGCATGAACTTAGTGCTGCTATCTTGAAAATGTACACAGGTACACTTATTTAAAGTTTTGTCCATTCAGGAAACTATTGCTTGTTATCTGTAATGCAGGAACCAAATGAAGTGTGTGCATACATGCATATATGTGTATAAAATTATATAAAATATATCTAAATATGCATTTGGGGATGGGGAGGGAATTGTAGTCTGTGAAATAATGTAGGATGCTTTTCACATATGCACTCTCAAAACTCCACTAACACTAGACACCAGATCAACAGTTTCAAGATTTATTGTAACACTCTAATAAACTTCAACAGTTACTAGTAATTGTGAGCAACAGATGTTAGCTAGTGACAGTCATTCCAATTTCTATTTAGTCTATATGAACTTTGATTTTGAAGCCAAATTTTTTTTAAGTTCCAATCATTGTTAATGACTTGAAATATAAAATTTCTCATTGACACATGGCAATTGCATTATTTCTGTTGATGAAATTTCTTTTTATGGGTTTAGAAAGAGCAACTATAGCTGAAGAAATCAATTATTTATTTTTTGTTCATTTGTTTGACTGTATTTAGGTTTCTTTACTTTTACATACATTCTTTTTATATACTTTTCTGACATTACATATTTAAAAATGAACGATGGAAATAATTTAAAGATTTGAGCTTGGTTGGGTATTTAGTTATCCACTGGGTCTGAAAATGTAATATTTTGATAATACTGTACTGTAACTGTCACACATGCTTTTCTAATGTTTTAACATTGAATATTGCAGTTACTACTTTGTACAAGGGGACACTGCAATAAAAGGAAGTGAATTCAATAAAATTGTCTAACATCGCCTATTTTTATTGAAATTTTTTTTTCAATATTTTCAGTCCTTTCTTGATGCATGACAAGCATGCTATATGATTCCTGATATGTGAATTTTTGTACTGCAGTTTTGTAATGATGTCACATGACCACTATTATACTAAATATATTATTTCTAATTACCACACTGCCAGTGAATGGTTTGGGGATACAACTGGTGGTGGTGACAAGTGGCAGACCTACTCTCTACCAAGTTGTTAAAATGATGTTAATAAGCTTAGAAAGGAATAGCATCTAACCTTCCTTAGCGGAATGCAGAACCTTTGAAGGGAAGATATGTTTACACAAAATAACTCCTCTCCCTGCCCTCCCCCCCAAAACACTGTACATTCCTCAAAGTCCACTAGAAAGATCTCAGACCTACCTCAGTATATAGAATGTTGATAATATATTTATTAAATGTGATATTAGATACTTGAAAATGTACTCACAATAGGTATGCTATTTGTTCCTTTGTCTCTGAATGTATTAGATGCAACTCCTAAATATATTTTTTTCTGACAAACTGGAAATTTATATGGCATAGGGAGAAATAATTTTTAGGAGACTCCTTTTGAGTAACCCCCAGTATTTCCATTTTACCCCTCTATATTGTGCATTAAGGCTACATTTTCAGTGCTTTCTAGAGACAATATAGAGAGAAAAGAGAGAGAATTTATTTATTACCTGCTCATGAGTTTTAATTGTATCTCTGTCATTTAAATTGTCATGTTAAGCTCCCAAGTTTCTAAGCTTCTAATTTGAAAACTAAGAAAGCATGAATAGGAATGAGAACTCTTATTTGAAAGAATGCAGGCAAATAATTAGGCTCTCAAAGCCATGACTTCCCCCAAGAGAGCTGGAGGACTTAGCCTCCTTAATTCATTTTGGAATTTTTCAGGTTCCTAGTATGAATGATTGGATGAGAACAAAAATTCTTATTGCAAAAAAAATCCCTAGTGAATCCAGAATACCCCTATCTTTTGCCTTTGCTTTGTTGAAATAGTTCCTGACTGTTTAAAATAAAATACTTTTTTGATCCATTTTCAAGATCTATGCAATCAACCCATGCCTACACAAAACTGCTGTCTGAGGTATGAGAACTGAGTTAAAGGTGAACTGCAAAGCAATATTTGTTTTGCCCTTTACAATTACTGCTCAGGGAATTCTGAGCCCCTGTGGGGAGCGCAGAATTCATGCTGTCTGCAAATTTCTTTATTCCTCTACAGAAAAATGGTAGGTACCAAAGCTGTTGGATTCATAGGGCAGAGAACTGCTGTAAGGAGTTGTCATATGCAGGCGGGGGAAAAGTTTATCTGGGAAAAAGGAAGAGTATTGTTGTGACCCTTGCCTTCTGTAGGCACCAGTTGTGTTTAAATTAAAAAAAAAAAAAAAAATCTGAGAGAAAAAGGTATTTGCTTTTTATATATATATATATATACATACACACACACACACACACACACACACACACACATATGAAAAGCAAATATATTTCCTCTTTCAGTTTATTTTATTAACTCTATAAATAAACTCTGCCCGATGCTTCTGATAACTGGCTCACATTAGTGGTTTTTAAATGGTTAGGTTATCTTACTGCTTTTTAAAAAATGTTCTTTAAGAAAGTAAGAAAATGTATTGTACATATACAAAGAAATTTAACTGTGAAGTGTAATTTTTCTGCAATCTCTCTTCATTGAAGATTATATAACCGTTCAGCTGAACAAGTGTACTTTTTTTAGATGTTTTTGTATGGAAGAGTTAATATAGACACATTCCTAATTGTGCAGGTATTGAGGATTTTTCTGAGTCCAGTCACAAGACAATCATACCATATGTTAATTGCTAATGTGTACTGAACACAATTGAGGAACAGCTACTGTTAGATTTAGGTCTGTAGTAGAATTTTCTCTTGAGAACATTTACCACTGGCATCTACCTGCGAAAGTCACACCAGACTTAAATTTTACTAGTATCTTCTTTGCTTATGGAGTCTAATGTCCTGAGTTAAGGTTCCAGGAATCATTCCATCCAAGTCTGTTTTATTCCCTTCTAATTTTAATAGACTTCCTTTAGACCTGAAATAACTAATGCTTAGTCGCAACCCACTTACGGAGTTGGTTTACAAGTTTTGACAAATTTGTAAGCATTTTGGAGTTATGCAGCTGTTAAAAATGTTAAATTTTATTGTTATGATGGGCTAATACATAAAATGTCTGCTTGTGGTGCATTTAATCCTCAGTGAAAATACCTGCTTTTGAAAATTTAATATTTAAACATTTTACTATGTACATGAGCTCAGATGTGAGCTGAACATTTTCTAGTGCCTACTAGGGTGACCAGACAGCAAGTGTGAAAAATCGGGACAGGGGGTGGGAGGTAATAGGAGCCTATGTAAGAAAAAGACCCCAAAGTCAGGACTGTCCCTATAAAATCGGGACATCTGGTCACCCTAGTGCCTACATCTACGCAGTGCGCATATGATACATTCATTGACGAACAGTTACTCGGTAGGTGCCATTGATTGACTTCAAATGGATCCTTTTATATGAATAACTGTTCATCAATCTTCCCCTCCAGGGTGTATCAATACAGTGTGCTGATCCTGATAGGACTTCCATGGAACACACTGGTTGGTGCCTTGAGACCTTAAGATAGCATGGTATTGAGCATGGAATAGATGGGCCTATGCCACTATCTGTACAGAGCAAGAACTGTTCCCTAGATGACTAGTCTTCCGAGCTCACCACAAGAGGGTGATGCACACCTCAGGACCATTCCTGGTATTAGGAGAGAGGACCATTCCTTAAGAGTGGGTCTATCTAACGTATGTACCATAGTATCTGAGTGCTTTGCAATCCTTAGCTTATTTATCTTCCAATACCCCTGTGATGCAAGTGTCCCCATTGTACATCTGAGGAACTGAGGTGAAGAGACTAGTAAGTTGCCCAAGGGGCAAGAAACAATCTGTAGTGAAGTGGAGACTTGAACCCAAGTTCTAGGCTAGTACTCTAATCACTGGACTATCCTTCCATCCCAACTCCTTTTTTGTGAATGGGGTATGCTAAGCAAACTGCTGTATCCCCTCTGCTGTACCTGCTGCCTGTTGAATCACTTCCACTGTGGGACAGTTTCTTCCCTGCCTAGTTGTGACAACAAGAGGTTACACAGGACTTGGGACCTAAAAAATGCATTGGTGATTGGAGAACAGGGAATGGTTTGTGAAGAAAAGGACTGATTGTGGATAAAAAGTGACAGTCCATTGAGGCTGGGGCAGAGGATGGATTGGAGAGACTGGACAGAAATAGTGTTTGGAGAATAGGAGCAAATGCAGGGAGAGCACAACTGAAATAGGGGACCCCCAACAAGCACATTGGGTAAGAGATTAGTGAAACACAAGAGAAGAGAATGCAATATAGGGAGGAAGTAGGCCCAGGAAGGGAGAGCTAGTGGGCTCAGAGCAAGCAAAATGTGGCAGAGCACACAGAACTGAGATCAGGAGAGCCCAGGCCAGTCACTATGGTCAAGTTCAGAAGTGGTGGTGAGATAAGAATAATGAACGAGGTTGAAGGGGATGAAAACTGGGAAGGAAGAGAATGGAAGATGTTTTGAGGAGGAATGAGGAAAATAAAGTTAAGAAAAACTGACAGAAGTGCCTACCACAGTTGACACTCCCACCAACTAAACGTTATTTTACAGCACCAATCACTTCTGTAGGTATTTCACAGAAAGTATGCAAAGATGTCCTTGTTCCAAAGAGCTTATAACCTAAGTTGTGGACTTTATTTATATGTATAGTTTAAAAGTTATTGACTGTAGAAAGGGAGCGGTGAGTAAGATTTTATTTTTAGAAGGCAGGTTTGCTTGGGAGTGGGCAGTGTTTTACTGGAAATCTTTTTCTAAAGTCTAGGAAGAAATATCTGATATTTCAAAAATTTTCCTGAACTCCATTTAAATTCGTATCACTCCTCTGCAAACTCCTTGCTTTTCTCCATCTAACTTAGCAGAACACTATCTCCAAAAAAAGTGGGGAAAAATGCTCCAAGCTGTCGATAGTGCAAAGATTGAGGAAGCTTGGCAGCAGCATGATTTTCATGGATTTCCTTTGGGCGGGCTCTAGGGAACCCAGTAGTGACACTGGGCTCTGGCCCTACCTTCATCCATGGCTGGATAGCAGAGCTCTACTGCTTGTAGCAAAATGTGGTTTAGAGGTGATAGCATAGCACTGGTGTCTCCTCTCTCACCTCTAATGTTGGTCTGCTCCTGCTGCTCAGAAAAGCGGTGTAATGTATGTATTTATGAATGTAGTCCTAGGTGACTACCCAGGGTAGCACATGACCAGTTAAAATTAAATTGAAGCTCTACATTTACATAGGAAAAAGGTCAACTTCAGATCAGCTATAGCTTTTCACTAAGGCCAACCTAAACATGGACAACTTTTCCTAGTCAAGGCAAACCCTCAGGTGGGCTGCTTACAGTTGCTCCTTTTAGGTACCAGGGGATGCTTCAGCACTTCCTGAGCAAAGACCCAAGGCCTGCTGAATGACAGCTAGCTCTGAAGGCATGGCCATTGCCAGCAGCAGCATGGCAGTAAGGGTGGCATGCCTTCAGAGCTGGGTGGCCAAGGAGCAGAAGTTGATGGCCGGGAACCCAGAGGTGCTGGGGCTATGAACTGCTAAACCTAGAGGTGCTGGGACTCAGCCCCCTGGCAAAAATTAAGCACTGACAGTGCTTCTGTGACCACAGGGTCCCGAGTGGTGCCCCCTATAAGCCCAGCAGAGCCAGCTCTAGGCACCAGCAAACCAAGCAGGTGCTTGGGGCGGCACACTTTCAGGGGTGGCATTCAGGCCATTTTTTTTCCCTTCAGGCGGCAAAAGCCTAGAGCCAGCCCTGGCAGCAGCATCACTGCACCTTGTGGCTGGGCCGGGCAGGCTCCAAGCGGGGGAAACTCGGGCTGGGGGCCGCCCCATGGGGCACATGGAGCCGCCTGCAGGTGCCGCAGGGTGGCCGCCCCCCAGCGCCACAGCCGGGGCTGGGCGAAGTGGCCTGAGCCGCCCAGAGCCTGGGCAGCAGCAGTACGGCCATTGAGGGTGGGGTGCTGCCATGCAGGGTCTGCGTTCCGCTCTCCAGAGCTCTGCTCCCTCTGGGCCTGCCCTGACCCGGATCCTCAGCCCCCTGCTGGGCGGTCCCCCAGCTCTGCCCTCCCGGGTGCAGGCTGGTCCTGGAGGCGGGAGCCCTGGCTGGAGGAACCCTAGGCTGAGACGGAGCCCAGGAGCCCTGCTGCTTACCCCGGACCGGCTGGAGGCGAGGGGGTAGTGGTTGGAGTCAACACTGGTGGGGGGGAGCCCAGGGCTGGGGCATCAGGGGATGCGCGTGGGGGAAGGCACTGGTGTGGGGGCTGAGAGCCCAGAGCTGAGGTTGGGGGGTAGCCAAAAAATATTTTGCTGCCCCAAGCAAAAAAACTAGAGCCGGCCCTAAAGCTCAGCCCTGTCTAGTGTAGTTCAAACCTCTCCCTGCTTGGGGCACTGAGTTGACCATAAACTAAAGTGTAGTGTTCTATACAAGCACTGTAGTGGCATTATATAACCTGCATCAAGTGTCACACTGGTGGAGCTGTACAGACCAGGGCAGCAGGCAATTCCTTCCCCCGCTGATGCATGGCTAGCCAGGTGCTGAGCAGGAGCACTCCGCTACTCCTGCTTGAGTTACCGAAAGCGTGCAACAGTAAGCACGCGCCCGTGGCTGAGGGCTAGGCAGTCCCTACAGCCTCTGGGCTCAGTTTAAAAGTTGCTGAAAATCTTGCTGACAGTCTGGCATTGGGGTTGGCAACCTTTCAGACATGGTGTGTCGAGTCTTCATTTTTTCACTCTAATTTAAGGTTTCGTGTGCCAGTAATACATTTTAATGTTTTTAGAAGGTCTCTTTCTATAAGTCTATAATATATAACTAAACTATTGTTATATGTAAAGTAAATAAGGTTTTTAAAATGTTTAAGAAGCTTCATTTAAAATTAAATTAAAATGTAGAGCCCCCCAGACTGGGGGCCAGGACCCAGGCAGTGTGAGTGCCACTGAAAATCAGCTCACGTGCCACCGTTGGCAAGAATGCCATAGGTTGTCTGACCCCCTGGTCTGGAGGATGCAACTGGGTCACCTAGCTGCAGCCCCCTCTCCAGCCTGGCTGCTCACAAGAGCGCAGTGTTTCCTGCCTGGCCCCTACTGGGTGGGGTGAGGAATCCTAGCAGCCCCTTAAACTCTTCTCGCCATAAAGATTTATCGGGGGGGGGGGGCGCTTGGTACTTTCTCCCTTCACAGGGACTTCCTTCAAGGTGCAGAAAGCATCGCCTCCAGCTTCTACCACGTGGGGAGGGAAGCTCCAAGCTGGAGAAATAGGAGGCAGCGCAAACCCGGACAGCTCGAAGTACCTCCCCTTCCCCTCCCTCCAATGAGGAGCAGCAGCAGGGGGCGGTGCTGTAGGCTGC
Organism: Trachemys scripta elegans; assembly: GCF_013100865.1. NCBI lineage: Eukaryota > Metazoa > Chordata > Testudines > Emydidae > Trachemys > Trachemys scripta. Next base: position 76,602,199 of record NC_048303.1, read on the forward strand.
TGGATTAACGCACACGCCTCCTCCAGCCGTGGGAAGTGTTTGGGTGCGGCTGCGTTTGCAGGCTGTGGAGGGGCGCTGGTTGCAGGGGGTGGCTGAGGAGGTAGAACTGCTGGGGGACAGAACAACTGCACGGGGCTACCAGGGAGGGCAGTGGGAGGGGGATGAGAATACAGTGCATGGTAGTGGGGCTAAAAGGCAACGAGAGCTGCGGAGGAGGGGGCAGAGCTAACAACAGAGCGCCCAGGAGAAGACAGGAGGGAGCAGCACGTGACTTGCAGGGGCAGGCTGCAAAGGGAAAGAAGGGACCAGAAGCAGCCGCCATGGTGAGTAAACTGTGTGACTGGTCTAGTGGAGCACGTGGTAATGTTAGTAAAACGCCCTGCTGCATGAAGGGCATGGGAAGCTGGTTTAAAGAGGGCCAGCTGGCGACTCCCCTTACTAATACTTAGAGCAGGTTTAGGCAGTGCAATGCCACCTGCTCCTGGCCCACAGTGGCATAGTGGGTGAGGCCAGGGGGAGGAAGAGTGGTGGGAGACTGCTGTGCTGAGCAGTTCTAGCCAGCACTAATTAAAGCAGCATTGAGGTTGCTTCAAATTGCACCAAGGACTAGCTTCTAGCTGCCCTCAGGTGCAGTGTTATGGAAAGCTCTCTATGCCTTTCCCCACTCCCCTCATGTGCGCTGAGTGGAGCTCGAATGTACCTGAGGATTTGTCTGTCCCTGAGGATCTTTGCAAGTTTGGGTGTGATGTGGTTCCCTAACTCTGGTATAACTAATTCTTGCCTAGGGATACTGCTAAATCAAATTATTCTTTCCTGGCTGACTTTAATATGTAGATTTTTTGTTAATACTTTTGAAAAGCTACTTAAGCGTGTTTCCTTGGAATGCACCAGATGAACTAAATAGTAGTTCATTGGTTAATTAATAGGAGAATATACAACAAGTTCATTCCCCTACATAGGATTATTCTCTTTCCTTGCAAACAGTTCTGTTTTGTATGGTGTTCAAAAGGTAAAACGTAGGCTGCTATAAAAAATTTTTTTGGGGGGGAAGTTCTGAATATAATAAAATAAAACAACCCTTGTGTATAGCCAGAGACCTCTCACCAAGAAAGATTAAAAACCTTTCATGTGGAAAACTGAGATAATTATATTCACCCTCCTTTGTATAGTCCTTTGATAATTTCTTATTCATGGTGCTGTACTCTGTAAGTGCAAAACATTATATATTGTTGCATGAGAGTTATACTTACTAAATTCCTAAAGAATTTCATATAATAAAAAATAACCTAGTAACATCAGTATACTGGGGATAAACACATGGTGCTAACGAGCTTTCGTGGGTAAAAAACCCACCTCTTTAGATGCAGGGAGTGCAAATTACAGAAGTGGGTTTTTTTTTTTTTTTGCCCCATGAAAGCTTATTCCCAAATAAATCTGTTAGTCTTTAAGATACCATCAGACTCTTCTTTCCTGTGAAGAAGAATGGAGCAAATATTAGGCTGTAAGCTCCTTGGAGCAGGGACCTCTTCTTTGTAATACAGTATTGACATTCTGCAGTCAATAACTAAGTTTTTGATAGCATTATTATAACATCTTTGATTTTCCTGGAAGTAGTAGGAACCACACTTCTTGGGAGAATTTACTTTCAGCAATTCAGACTATACTTTACAACACCAGATGGCACTGTTGTATTAAGAAGTTATTTATTTTATTTAAGGAGTGAGGGTGAGACTGCAACATAGAATATTAAACTAGCTCACTTTGTTTGCAGTTCTTGAGTGCATGCATAGTTTCCCTGTTGACATAAACTGTCTCTTCTGCATGTGAGGGAATAAATAATTTGTAATGTTTAGAATACATTTTAGACATACACTAGTGTTCTAAACTGTAATAGTTGTGACTGCATATTCTTGGAGGAAAGGAATATATTAGATACTTTTTTTTTTTTTTAAATATCTTATTCCTCTTGGGGAGATACCACATTCAGTCACAAAGGATGGACAGGGCACTTCACGTGTTTGAAACTTCTATTTTCTTCAAAGGGCTGCTTGGGCTAGGCAGTAACTACTGTTTCACAAGAGCAATTATGTCTTGAATGGCTAATTCCAACCTCATTAATATTAGGGCTGGTCTACACTGGGAGGGCGATCTAAGATACGCAACTTCAGCTACGCAAATAGCGTAGCTGAAGTCGAAGTATCTTGGATCGAATTATCTGAGGTCCACACGGCGCGGGATCGACGGCCATGGCTCCCCCGTTGACTTCGCTACCGTCGCTTGCTCTGGTGGAGTTCCGGAGTCGACGGTGAGCAGGTTCAGGGATCAATATATCGCGTCTTAACGAGGCGCGATATAGCGATCCCAGATAAATTGATTGCTATTTGCCAATGCAGTGGGTAGTGAAGATGTACCCTTAGGGCTGGTCTACGCTGGGGGCGGGATCGATCCAAGATACTTCAACTTCAGCTACGCTATCTTGGATCGAATTACCTGGGGTCCAGACAGCACGGGATCGACTGCCGCGGCTCCCCGGTCGACTGCGCTATTTCCGCTCGCTCTGGTGGAGTTCCAGAGTCGACGGTGAGTGCGTTTGGGGATCGATATATCGATCCTGGATAAATCGATTGCTACCCGCCGATACGGCAGGTAGTGAAGACATACCCTTAGAGAGCTGGTCTAAGAACACCTTTATAGAGCGAGCGAGAAGAAACCATGAAACAAAAGATTTGAGGGTTGTGGTGAATAATCAGCTGAACCCTGAGCTCCCAGTGCTACACTGTGGCCAAAAGGGCTAGTTAATGTGATCCTGGGAGGCATAAACAGGGGACACTTGACTAGGAGTAGAGAAGTTATCTTTCTTCTGTTTTGCATTGGTTTTGCGATTGCTGATAGAATACCGGTTCTGGTGCCTACAATTCAAGAAGGGTGTTGATAAATTGGAGAGCATTCAGAGAAGGTTCATGAGAATGATTAAAGGATTAGTCTAGAAGTACCTACATGGGGAACAAATATCTGATGATGGGCTCTAGCAAAGAAAGGTATAACATAACACACAGGTTGGAAGTTGAAACTAGAAAAAATTCAGACTGGAAATAGAGCATACATTATTTTACAGTGACTGTAATTAATTGTTGGAATTAATATACCAAGGTGACAATTTTAAAATCAGGATTGGATGTTTTTCTAAAAGATCTGCTCTAGAAATTATTTGGGAAAGTTCCATGGCTTGTGGTACAGAAGGGCTAATGAGATGATCAGAATGGTTCCTTCTGACCTTGCAGGCTACGAAAAGACTATCAACCCTAGTCCTGGATGAATCTTAATTCAGTTGTTTTGCGAAGCATTTTTACTTGAGCAACAATTAAGGAGGCAAATGGAAAATAAAATTATGAGAGCAGGAGACGTACATAAGGCTTTTCTCATTTCACCTTAAAGTGCTCCATGTTCTGATTAGGTGAAAACTTAAAAAACAAAACAGAAGTCCTACAGCAGTTGAGTGAATAATACTTATCCTGCTGTCAATCCTTTAAGCATGAGAGTAATTTTTAATCCTGCAGTACTTGTGTACCACTTTTTATTGTTAAGTGCTTTACAAATATTAACCATTGCACCATCTGTAAAAGTACAATGTATTACGCCTGCTTTACAGATGTGGAAATGGAGTCAGAGTGGTAAAAGACTTGGAGAAGGCCATATGGTAAATCAGTGGTACAGCTAGTATTAGAATTCAAAAATTCTTCTCTCTCAATCACGTATATTTAATCCTCCTGATCATGCAGGCTCCTGTGATATTTTAACCATGGTGATGCTAATTAAAAACTTTTCTGAACTATTCCTTTGTACCATAACTTCCTTTAATACAGCTTTAAAAGTTATATGAGGGGTGTGTGTGAAAGAATGGAGTTGATCCAGTCCTAGCCTGTGTGTGTTATAAATATGTCAGGCTTTTTTAATATAATTAATCAAAGTAAAGCATCATTGGTTGTAGTGAAACAATAATTTCAGCACCGGTAACCTAGAAATCAAAACCGAACAAAATGCAGTTCTTGCCCACAATTCCTGTACCTCAAAGGAAATGACATTTTATGGAGTCAACCAACAACAGCCATTCACTGAATTATGTGAAATCAAGGCTAACCACAGAGTGAAGTGTGGGTTTCCCATGGGATTTTTGGGTAACCTTATATAGAATTTCATTTTGCTTACTATTGGATGCTTGAGTGGTCATTCTGACAGTTTTTACTCGGATTAAAATCTCATTTTAAAATCCTCATTTCTTCCAGCTATCAACAATATGGTTTTACGTATAGTAAGGATTATCAGAAACACACTAAAGTTTTGGCAGCTGGAGGCCAAACATATCTGTTTACTTGTCTCTTGTATCTTGTCTGAAATTAGATTGCAGGCTCTTTGGGGAAGGGACTTTTCCTTCCTATATGTTCATACAGCATCAAGCTAAAAAAGGCCACATTCTTGATTGTGACGTGTGGGTTCCATGATACAAATAATTAATGAGAATAAATAATTGGAGTTGTGGGTGCCCCAGCAACTCCAAGAACCAGGGCATCTCTGTTTAACCGGAAAACGGAGATTTGATTCTTTCCATACTGAGCTATTGGCTGACCTTGAAATCATTAGGTCATTAAACAAAACTAATTCTGTCCAGACACGCAATTTCCTAGCATTCATTTTTGTTTTACTGTCTACTTTGCTAATATATCTGTTCTATGTGGCATCATTCCAAACACATCGTAAACAAATTTAACTTTCCCAGGATAAAACAGTATTAGCAAAACCATCTTGTATTACTATAATCTCAGCAATATGGTAGTTAACAAACAGAATTGTGAAAGGTATAGGCCAGGGGTCGGCAACCTACGGCACGTGTGCCAAAGACGGCACGAAAGCTGATTTTGAGTGGCACGCTGCTGCCTGCCGCGGTCCCGGCCCCCAGCCCCACTCAGCCCTCCCGCCCACTGCTCTCCCCTGTGGCAGCTAAGCTTCCCTGCTCCTTCCCCCAGCATGGTGCTTTCCTGCCCCTCCTCCTCTCCTTCCCTGCGCCGATCAGCTGATGGCCCTTGCCAGAGGGAGGGGGAGGAGTGGCAACGTGGTCTCTACGCCGTAGAGGAGGCAGAGAAGAGGTAGGGACAGGGCCTTGAGCTTCTCAGGGCAGGGGGCTGGGAGCACCCCCACGAGCCGAGCACCCAGCCCTCTGCCCTGACCACTGAACCCCCCCATTGCCCTCTGCCCTGACCTCTGAACCCCCACACCCAGCTTTCTGCCCTGCACCTCCACAGCCCCCATCTCTCTGCCTGACCCCCGAACTCCCACCCAGGTCTGGGGTCCCGGCTGCTGGCCGCTTGCCAGCTGGCGTCCCAGTTGCAGGCCCTGCTCAGCCCGCTGCCGGCCTAGGTGAACAGAACCCCAGGTTGGCAGCTGGCTGAGCAGGCTGGCGATGTAAGATCAGCATTTTAATTTAATTTTAAATGAAGTGTCTTAAACATTTTGAAAACCCTGTTTACTTTACATATAACAGTAGTTTAGTTATATAATATAGACTTAGAGAGAGACACCTTCTAAAAAACGTTAAAATGTATTACTGGCCCGCAAAACCATAAATTCTATGGCTGTTTGTTGAGTTTGTATCTATTTCCCTTTCTATAATAGGGGAATCTAACTTTAGCTACTAATAGTAATAAACCATTTTCTATAACTGTTTACATCTCAGAGTCTCAGCATGCTGTAAAGATTAAATTAATGCTCACAATATCCCTGAGAAGGACGTAGGTAAGTAGGATTATACTCATTTTACTATGAGCCACAGAGAAATAAGATAATTGGGGGGGGGGGGGGGGGAGATTTTGGAATAACACTCAACAATCCTGACTTCCAGTCTCCTGATGTAAATTCCAGGAATACATTCCCTCTCTTTGAATGGGATTTTTTTAAACTAATACTATTTTTTAAATAATTTACATTTTCCTTTAAAAATGGTTTAGAACTGTATTGTTATCCCATTAAAACATGTCATTTCATGAGAAAGGTAAGACTCAAGCTGTGTAATTCCCAAGTCTGTCCAGGGAAAAGGAAATAATGTACTCATCAAATTCAGTAAAATCTATATAGAGATCTGTGAAATCAGTGTAAGTAAATCAGAGAATATTTCTCCATATTAGAGGACAGTAGTGATGGAATAAATTAATTCTACATCTGAAATGTAGTTTATATTGTTACCGCAGTGCCAGCAGGAAGAGCTGTTGCACATAGTCTTGAAATTCTTTTTCTTTGCATTTAAGCAAGTTATTAAGCCTGGGAAGAAAATGCTGTAGTCTTGGTGAGTTTTCTTGGGAGAGCTGTAGCAAATAGCAAGGGAGTTTGTTCTCTACCTCGATTTTTCTAACTAGTGTCAATTCTTGAGGTAAAATTGCTCCCTGCATACCGGGCTTTAGTGTTTTGGCTGAAAGCATGGAAAGACGGGATTGCTGGCGTGCCATTAGTAACCACCTCTGATTTAAGGATCTGTATATACACGTGTGTTTGTGTGTGTGTGTGTGTGTATATATATATAAGTGTAAAATAAACAAGTTGTACTACGAATATATCCAGACTCTAAATTGCTGATTTCTCCTCCGATGGCAAGCTGATCCACAAGGCCCTGGTATTGTCTGTTGCTCTTTCTGTTTTGTGACCTAGAGAAATGCATTTTTAATCCTCTGGAGACATTGGTACCTGCCCTGCTTGGCATTCATTGGGCTGGCAGCCTAAAAAATGCTGTTTTGTGTAACAGATGGAGCACTGCTTGTGTAATTCTTAGGAAGCGGATAGTTGCTAGACTCTCTGGATGATGAAGGTCTTTGTATTTTGTTTAAATTTACCTCATGGATTGGCAGAAAATCTCACTGTGGAAGCAGTGTGCTGTTATCCCCTCCTCCAGGGAGTTATTGCAGTCCAAAGTTTAGATCTAAATATCCCTTTCTTTGTAGTTTAGTCCATCAAATGAGAATTGTTTCTGTAGCTATTCTTCAATTCAACTGAAATCTGAAATAAAAACTAGTCCATTGCTAGACATGTAACCAGTCTTATACATAAGGCTTTTATTTTACCTGGTTCAGTAACTTGTTGTTATGGCTGATCTAGGGAATCCAGAAAAATGTGATTGGCTGGCTTCCCTCCTGTTTCTTTGGAAGTGGGTAGGAGAGTAAGAAATTGTTTTAGAGCTGACAGTAGGAGAAAGAATGAATGTCTCCTGGAAGTGTGATTGCTATTACTTAAGCTCCTGCCAGAGTGGATAAAAATCAGTTATTAAAATATTGAGTTTATTTGATTTACTTTTTTAAATATCCTTTAAATACACCTATTTACAAATGCACCTATTTGAAATTCACAACCCCTGTTAAGGCCTAAATTTATTTATCTACTCACTCACTCTCTTTATAAAAAATACAGCGTGGGTGTTTGTATGTATACTATACAATATTAAAATCATACAAATTTAATACAAAAAAAAAATTAAGCAGTACGTGTTTTCTCCAAAGTTTTAAAGAAAGTCAAGCCACTGAACTGATGGAAGTCACTGGCTATGCTCCTGGAACCAGAGTTTGCTGAGTGCTAAACCAATTTTTGATAGCAGTAGTATCTTCTGCAGAGAGAATATTTTCTTCAGTTTATTCAACCAGTTCAGTTCAATGAGTAGTTCATTACAATTTAAGAAACCAATGGGGAGTTGAAGAAGCAGGAAAAGCTTGTTTTCCCCTTCCAATCTATGAATAAAAACTAGGGGCGAGAGGATGAGGATGAGTTTTGAAATCTTGAAGCACATGGTGACCAGACACAATTAGTTCACTATACTACACTAACTGTCTAATAAATCAGCTTTACATGCAAAACGTTTGATAAAAGCATGGGATACATAAGGAAAAAATGTTAGTTTTTAAATAAAAATAAATTAAAATGCAGTGTTTGTGTATGTTTAATTGAATTTCCATGGAAATAGAGATTAATATAAATCACAAAAAATTATTTAGTAAATAAGAAAGTTATCATTCACCATTTTCTAACATCATAAAAATGTAAAAATTAAGAATCTGAATACATGTAAGGTAAGCTATATAATTGGTTAAATAAATGTGTATAGATACAGTGTATCCTCCTGGTTAGCAAAAAGAAGCGCCAAGTTTAGTGGAAAGACTAGTTGTAAATCACCATCTTAATAGTTACCAATTAAAATAAACCTTTCCTTGGGAAAATAACTCAAAGTACAAGTACAAAACACAATTAAAATAGATATAAATCAAGGTTTCCTGCTTGCTGATTTAAATCATGATAAAATTAGTGATTTAAATCCTTTGATTTAAATCAGTTTAGCCTGACTCCGATGTATGAGACTATATAATAGAATAAAGAATGAAAGTAGTAATATACCTGTTTATAAAGGGGATTTAATTCTGAATTTATATTAAACAATATGCTCTGAAGGACTAGTATTTCATTAATTGAAGTCCTGTAAAAACTCAAGCCAAAAGAAGGGTCGAGGTATGGTGATAGGGATGTGTGTGCAGACTTATGCTTCTGCTCCTTGTGATGTGCCTGTTCTGTGGAGAATTAGAAAACTTCACTTTCCACAGCTGCTAATCTAACGTTTCAAAGTGAATTTTGGGTTCATGAAAAAATTTAAAAAATAAATGCATTGGACTTCAAAAGGCTACAAACAGCTTGTTTCTTATTGTTTTCTAAACTGTTTCCTTTTTTTTTTTTTTTAAGGGAGTCTTTTTATTTCTGCTCTGAATCTTGCACACTGGAGAATTCTTGTTTTGTCCTTGGTCAGTTGCATTATCCTCTTCACTATTTATGATGTTTACATCAAACAGAGAAACAATGTGTATTTTGTGTCTGGACATGTAGTTTTTTACTCTTAGGTGTGCCAAAAGAAACATAATAGAGTCTCTTTCTGTTATTGCTTTCTGAGCTTTTTCAGTGATGGCAGGCTGGATTGATTTTAAATCGAGAGAATTTTAAATCAGCGATGTAAATCACCCAGTTGAGAGCCTCGATTTAAATGATCAATTTTAATCAACTTTATCATTTGTAATTCAATTTTTTCTAAAGAAAGGCACATTCTCATTGGTTAATATAATTATTAAAACATATTGATTTACAACTAAATAGAGGCTTTACACTAGATTTGGTACATCATTTTACTACCTAGGAGGTTACACTATAACCATATACCTTTATTTTAGCAATTATATAGCTTCAGATTCTTATTGTACATTTTTAGTATGTTAGAAAATGGTCAGTGATTAACTTTTTGCTCATGGTTTGTGTCCAGGTGCCTTAGGATGGTAACGAGAATTTAATTAAACACACACAACCTATACTTTTAAAAAAAACAATACAGCTTAAATGTTTTGGGTACATAAATTTCTCTTATCAAAATATGGTTCACATTTATAACTCAATGATTTATTAAACAGAGACTAATTGTAGTAAGTGAATTAGACTGATTATTTCAGGTCAGCCTGGGAAAATTTTCAAATCTGTCTAAATGAAAGTGATTTGGGCTTACGTTCCTACTCTTCTAAGTCTCTTGAAAACGAGAACAGTCTCCTACTTTACTTAGGCTGTCCTTCAAACTTCTAAAATTAGCAGCCCTTAACTAAGAGTTTTTGGTAGAAATTCATGAATTCAGCATATTTAGTTTTTATTTAAATATTTTAAGAGATTATAATTTTAGCCCTTAACATATATTGTATTAATTTCAGATTTCATTTTAAACAGGTTTATTTAAAAAAAGAAAAATCTATTCTGTAAAGAACAAAATTTTAAAAATCTTTTTTTCTTTTTAATCAACTCTGTGGCGGGATTTTGTTTTTTCTGGAGAGGATTTTTTGATTTTTGGAGAGGAGCATATAGGGTTTTGTTATCCCATCAGACGCTTTTCCTTCTGGTTGAGCCGAGATACATAAAAGAAAAGAGGGCAGGAAATTTAGAAATGAGGCAGAAACTGATGTATTGAAATTCTATTTGCCTTTAGTTACTCCAGTACTTGATGACTGAAAGTTGCAGTCATCTGACAACACCTGACAACAATTTCTAGGAGGCTGGTGTCCACTTCTTGGCCACACCTCTTCAGTTATTAATAGCTGACATCCTTGCTGGTAGTTTCAGCAGAGACCAAGGACTGAAAGGGTATGAGATTGAACTACCCTTTTAATCCTGGAAGAGTTTCCTTCTAGGTTAGGTTTAGGAAATTCTCCCAGGCAGTAGGGGGAGCTTGCAAAGCTGCTGCCTTGACTCTGCCCATCATATGCTTGGTCTGTGGATATATAAGTGACTTCGTTTTTCAGGACCTCACTCTAGCACTTTTCAAGAATATAAAAATGTGTATATATAAAATAATATAAAAATTGGTTGTGGTTTCTGCAGAAGAATTTGTTTTATCCATAACCAAGCTATATAAATGTTTGAGGTCCGTTTAGGTTTTCCTTTCTCACTGGCATTTGTCCCACAAGCTAGTATGGAAATGTTTCTTTTTTTCCCTATTTAGCTTCAGTTCTGTGGGAATTATGCTCTTTTTGTATTATGTGGTTTGGCAATGCTCAGTCTGCATTTTTCTTCTTCCTCTAGAATGTATCTTCTGTAAGAGCATGTGTCCTGATCAAGATTAACTTTGCTTTTGAATCTCTTGAATACAATTTTGGGTGTAACATTCTGTCTTTTAGCCTATTTCTGGATGTTCTCCAGCTTCTTTCAATGAAGAGAACACTGTTGAGCATGCTGAATTTACATCAATAATTTGACCATCAGTAACACTATCATATTCTTTTATGCAGTGTTCCACGAAGCAAGTGTTGTTTCTCATCCTATGAAAGGAGTCTAGACTGAGGAAGTGGTAGATGTAACCCACTTCAGAAGGAAACAAGAGATTGATGTGTGGTTAGTTCCATATTCCACAAACTCTTGTATTTTGAAGTGGGCACATTTGTTAAAATGTACATTTGTGTTCTCACCAGCTGAAAAAATTATTTGTAACTATCAAGTTTCCTTTCCAGCACTTTTCTTTGACTTCATCCTGGCTTGACAACTGGATTCCAGGATCACTACTGTGTTGCCAAAGACCATCTGTACTAAGATGGAACGGGTTTTATTATTCTGTGGGATACTGAAAAATAGTGTTTCTTTGCATCTTGTGGCGAACAGACATAAAAGAATGTGTTTGGTTAAATGGATTTCTGGTGCAATCAGCCTCTGCCATATACTAACACCAATAGAGGTGCTAGACTAGAGGCTGTCCTACTGTAGTCCAACTCTCAGTTGGATATTGAGAATATTAAGGTGTTGATATTGAGAAACTGTTGGTCTTGGATCTCTCTTTCTGTGTTTAGACAGTTCACAAAGGCACATTGTAAAGACTTAATTTGGTTAAGAGGACATGGAAATTGAGTTAAAAGATCAAAGGGTAGGAATAAATGGACAGTTTTCAGAATGGAGAGAGTAAATGGTGGTCTATATTGGGACCTGTGCTGTTCAACATATTCATAAATGATCTGGAAAAAGGGGTAAACAGTGAGGTGGCAAAATTTGCAGATGATATAAAACTACTCAAGATAGCTAAGGCCAAAGCAGACTGCGCGGCGTTACAAAGGGATCTCACAAAACTGGGTGGCTGGGCAACAAAATGGCAGATGAAATTCAGTGTTGATAAATGCAAAGTAATGCACATTGGAAAACATCCCAACTATAGATATAAAATGATGGGATCTAAATTAGCTATTACCACTCAAGAAAGAGATCTTGAAGGCATTCTGGATTGTTCTCTGAAAACATCCCACTCAATGTGCAGCTGCAGTCAAAAAAGCAAACCGAATGCTTAATGGGAATCATTAAGAAAGGGATAGATAAGACAGAAAATATCATATTGCCTCTGTATAAATCCATGGTACGCCCATCTCTTGAATACTGCATGCAGACATGGTTGCCGCATCTCAAAAAAGATATATTGGAATTGGAAAAGGTACAGAAAAGGGTAACAAAAATGATTTAGGGGTATGGAACAGCTTCCATATGAGGAGAGATTAGGACAACTGTGACTTTTCAGTTTGGAAAAGAGACAGCTAAGGAGGGGATCTGATAGAGGTTTATAAAATCATGACAGATTTGAAGAAAGTAAATAAGGAAGTGTTATTTACCCCCTTCTTATAACACAAGAACTAGGGTTCACCAAATGAAATTAATAGGCAGCAGGTTTAAAGCAAACAAAAGGAAGTATTTCTTCACACAACGCACAGTTAACCTGTGGAATTCTTTGTCAGATGATACCGTGAAGGCCAAGATGCTAACAGGGTTCACGAAAGTACTAGACAAGTTCCTGGAGGATAGGTCCATCAATGGCTATTAACCAGGATGGGTAGGGATAGTATCTCTAACCTCTGTTTGCCAGAAGCTGGGCATGGGCAACGGGATGGATCGCTTGATGATTGCCTGTTCTGTTCATTCCCTCTGGGGCACCTGGCACTAGCCATTGTCGGAAGACTGGATAGTGGGCTAGCTGGACCATTATTCTGACCCAGGATGTCCATTCTGATGTTCCTATGAATAACATGAAAGGCTTAGTGTTCTATAATCCTGAAATGTTGTATATGATTCAGAAGGGTCCATCCCTACAAAGCATGTGAAAGCATGTTGGGCAACACCGTGTGCTTTCTAGCAGTTTGGCAGTATTAGCCCTGCCAGCAAGATAGTGATACACAGAGCCTGAAATTCCACAGTTCTCCCAAAAGATGGGCACTATTGATCTACTAGAATATCATGCAGCTAATGGAATTAATTTAAAATTGAATTGCCATACTTAACTCTGAATTTCCCAGAGTTTCTCAGTGGAAGGCAGACACTTAACTAAATATTAAAAACAATGTTTCATTTTAATAGTTTAAATCTTTTTGGAAGAGGATTTAAAACTTGGACCCCTCATTCTGATTACATCCTGTTGACTAGGTCTTTAATAGGATCATGGATTATTGACCTAATAGACAGCTAGCATGTACACCAAGTCTGGGTATGTAGTCCTTTTGGAAAATGGGTTAAAAAGTGTGTGTGTGTGTGTGTGTGTGTACAATGGCAGATTCTGAAACACCATCTTGACCATAATAAAAAGGCTTTTTGTCCTAGTATGTTTTCTTTTACATGATTATGCTACATTAGAAACCAGTTTAATTACTTTTTGAATTGAATTTGTTTGTGAATTACCGTAATTCTTTTGAAACATGCAATTTTCAAAAAAAAAATTAAGAGCTATATAACTTTACCGTGGTTGAACCGATTTTTTTTTAATTGTGCAGAAAAATCCCTACACAGCTCCACAATGATCTTATATGCTCACTTGCTTCAAAGAGTTTTTACAGCTGTGTTACAAGACTCTGACCTATAGGGTTTTTACGTTGGAAACAATAAGGGATGCTTGACTATTGCAGTAGGAATGGCGCTGTTCTACTTATGGTCTGTTCTCATCATCTCCAGTATAAAGATACAAAGGCTATAAAAGCTGGTGCCAGGATGGATGGATGAATGAGTTGGGAAATCTTTTTAAAATTAAACTGTTATCCAAAGAGGGGGGGGAAATGGGGGAAATGACTGTGTAAGTTTAAGTAGGCATCAATGATGTAAAACCCCCTAGTTATTCTTTTCACTGTAAAGCAAATACTAATGTAGAGACCTACACAGAAATTGTAGAGCAACCAATTAAAAACAGATGCCAGAAAGCATTTCTTCTCAGGGAAAAACATAAATGCATGGCATGGTCTAGCAAACAAGGTCAGTGAAACTAAAGCACTACCATCATTGGAGAAACAATTAGCTGAAATAATTGGCATTTTGGGAGTTGAGTATTCAGTTTGTAGTGTAGAGATACACTTGCATTTTAAGTCAACTTACAGTGCAGTAATGTTCACACTATCCTCCTTGCATCAGTGGTGCGTGTCATCACACGGAGTGCTTCCACTGACCTAAGAGCGGCAGCGTAGGGAGCCTGGCTGCCCTACAGGCTTCTGGTGGGCTGCATGCTCCCCATGCCCTGCCAGGAGTACAAGGGAAGCCATCCAGGGCTTCTCGCCACCAGGAAGCGGGTTCCAGCTTCTTGGTCCCCTCCCTGCTGGGAGCCAGGTAGCCTTGTCAATTTCACAGCTTAGTGAGCCCTGAAATTGGCAAGTCTGCCTGGCTCCCAGCCAGCAGAGGGCTGCTTGGGCTTCTCATCCTGGCTCACAGCTGGGCGTTGGGTTCAGCTTTCCAGGGGAGCAGGGGCTTTCTTGTGTGTTTTTTGTTTTGTTTTGTTTTTCATGGCTCCTGCAGTGAAATTGACAAGACAGCCAATGTAAGGGATGCAATGTCCACACAGACACTGTTGTCCTAACTACACTGACATAAGCCTTTTCGCCTTTCCTGGAGGTGGAGTTATGTCAGTGTAGTAGGGCACTTACATCTGTGGGAGGAAGGCTGTAATGTAGACACTGACATAATTAGGTTGATATAAGCTGCCTTATGTTGACCTAACTGTGTAGTGTAGGCCAGTCCTAAGTCTTGATTGGCCAAATACTTTTACTCATTTCCCCCAAAAGGTCTTTTGTAATTATTTATTTTACATAAGATTTTACACCCCTGGGATGAAAGTGAGTCATGGGGCAGCTTAACTGACTATCGCTTTAAAAAAAAAAAAAAAAAAAAGACAAAATGGACAAAACCGTAGTTCACCGCCAGGAAGACAGTATGGGTGTTGAAGTCATGGCTTTAGAGCAAGCAGACTTGTGTAGACTTTATTGAGCTTCTGGGATATTAAGCATTCCTCTTCTGAGGCATGAGAATGCTTCAGGTGTGAAAGCAATGACATAAATATTGCTTGGTGATACTGAGCGCAACAAGGCTTTTCGGGGTGATGTACCTGGCCAGTTGAACAAGATACAAACCCATCGTAGCTGGGGATACAGCCCACTGGGTGCCAATGGTTCATGTGCTGAAAGGCAAACAAAAGAGTTAGTTCGTGTGCAGCGTTTTTTTTTCTTTACTTTTGTTTAGTTTTTTTACAAAAATGTCAATTCTTCAAATATAGAGAGGAACAAATTACTAGCCTTGTTGCATTTCAGATAAGCTTTCTTTAATAGCAATAGAACTAAGGAAATCTGCCAGCATGATGCCATGAGTAGAGTTGGAGGACCCATAAAAAGTGTGCCTGAGTGTTCTTGCAAATCAATCCTACTGACTTGCTTTGCTGGTATGCATGACCCTTTATTTTTGAACATCCAGGTGAACAGGCTTATTATTTACAAGAAGGTTTCTGGCATGTAAAAGTTTCCTACAAATGACAGTAGCACAGTACCTGAGAGTACATGTTCTGGTGATCCCATCAAAGCAGAATTTTATTTTGAATAATGTATCCATTCATAAATAATTTGGGAAAAGAAAAAGGACTAAATTTGTTAGATAAGTTATTTGCAATGAGTAATCCAACCAAGTGGGTTAGAGGAAGAAGTTGGTGTCCTACAGGACATGTAAACCAATTAAACATGTATTGGAGAAAGAGTTGCAAACAAACAAACAAGCATGAAGAGCAGCAGAAGCCTACGTCCAATACAGATGACCTAGGCAAGGCTGAGAGCTTCTTAATGAGGCTTTGATCCCTAAGCCCTTTATCACTCATCAACCCGTAACCAGGGGGCAGGCTACTCAGGAAGACCAGGGCTAGCAAACAGGAGCGGCTAACAGGAGTTTTGGGAGGGAGTTCTCCAGGTGAAGGAGGAGCGTACATGTGAGCTTTGGGGTAAGCTTGTTGTCTGTAGTGTGTGTTTGTGGCGTGCTCGCTGCTTGACAGAAATATACTGTGTGGTCTGTTTGTTTGGGGGACCATGTGCTGCGCTTAGCAGCCTGCTAGGCAAGGCTGAGAGCTTCTTAATGAGGCTTCGATCCATAAGCCTTTTAGCACCCATCAACCCTTAACCAGGGGGCGGGCTACTCAGGAAGACCAGGGCTTTAAAAAGCCTGCTCCTTAGTGCAGGAGCGGCTAACTGGAGTTTTGCAAGGGAGTTTACATGGGTGGGTGGTGTGTGTGTGTGGGGGGAGGGGGCGGGAGCAGGGGCGGGGCTAGATACTTTGACCATTCTTTAAACTTAAAGCCAAAAACACCCCCTAATAAAAAAAAACAGCAACAAAGGAGCAAGCTTCAGGAGTAAAAAGATAATGCAGGCAGAAGTCCAGCAACAGAATGGGGGCTGTCCAGTTTATTGCACCCAATGCAGCATGTATGAATACCTTTCCTATGTGCAGGTGGCATATGTGTGCATTTGTTGCAAGGAGCTCCTGGCCCTCAGAGACCATGTACGGGCTTTGGAGACCAGAGCGGCTGAACTGAAGGAGCTAAGGGAGACAGAGAGGAACATAGATGACACTTTCTATGACACAGTCCCACGCCCAGTCTGACAGCCTCTGTGCTATTGAGGAGGATGAAAGTCTCAGGGAAGGAGAACATATAGCTGGAGCAAAGGGAAACGATCCCATAGTTGGGACCCTTCTTCCAGATGTTGTGGTATCCTTTCGCACTGAGGATACCTCTCCAGGGGAGGGAACTCCAATTATTAGGAAGAGACAGGTATTAGTAATGGGCAATTTGATCATTAGAAACATAGATAGCTGGGTTTGTGATGACCGGGAGAACCGCATGGTGACTTGTTTGCGTGGTGCGAAGGTTGCAGATCTCTCGAGACATCTAGATAGTCTTGTGTAGTGGTGCTAGGGAGGAGCTGGTGGTCATGGTACATGTAGGTACCAATGACCTAGGGAAGGATAGCGGAGAGGTCCAGATGGCCAAATTTAGGCTGCTAGGTAAGAGATTGAAGTCCAGGACCTCTATGGTTATGGTGACCAGATATCCCGATTTTATAGGGACAGTCCTGATATTTGGGGCTTTTTCTTACATAGGCTCCTATTAACCCCCATCCCCATTTTTCACACTTGCTATCTGGTCACCCTATCTATGGTAGCATTCTCTTAAATGCTTTCAGTTCCACGCACAGGGCCACTGCAGAGTCTCAGTGCGTGGATGAGACAGTGGTGTAGGGAGGAGGGGTTTAAATTCATTAGGAACTGGGGAAACTTTGGGGAAAGGGGAGGCTATACAGGAAGGATGGGCTCCACCTAAACCAAAATGGAACCAGATTGCTGGCACTTAACATGAAAAAGGTCGTAGAGCAGTTTTAAAACTAAGGGATGGGGGAAAGCCAACAGGTGCGGAGGAGCATGTGGTTTGGGAGGATCTATTAATGGAGTTTCTCTATGTCCTAGTTAGGAAGAAAGGATGGAAGATGATAAAATACGGGTAGGATCTGATGAAAAACAGTCAAATGGAAAAAAAAGTTCCATTCAATTACATCGTGTAACGGCAGACAGCTAAAAAGTGACAAGTTTTTAAAGTGCTTACATACAAATGGTAGAAGTCTAAATAATAAGATGGGTGAACTAGAGTGCCTTGTATTAAATGAGGATATTGATATCATAGGCATCACGGAAACTTGGTGGAATGAAGATATTCAGTGGGGACACTGTAATACCAGGGGACAAAATATATCAGAAGGCGAGAACGGGTTGTGCTGGTGTGGGAGTGGTATTATGTGTGAAAGAAAGTATAGAATCAAATGAAGGAAAATCTGGGATAGACAGGGATGGTGTTCCTAGCCTCTGTTTGCCAGTGGCTGGGAATGGGTAACAGGATGGATCACTTGGTGATTATCTGTTCTGTTCATTCCCTCTGGGGCACCTGGCATTGGCCACTGTCAGAAGACAGGATATTGGGCTAGATGGACCTTTGGTCTGACCCAGAATGGCCATTTTTATGTTCTTATTACTTATGGAGAATAGGTTTCAGGCTTCCATATAGACAGTAATGCAGCTGTTTGAGGTGGGACTTATCACTATATAACTATTCAGGGGCTATTTGTTGCTTGTTAGTTTTAAATTTTTAATTGGCACGAGAAGTTCAGGTAATTTTCTCACTGGTGTCCTAATCTCAGTATCTGACAACAAATCAGAGGGTGTACGCTGTATTTTAAGGATTGAGCATAAAACTATAGCCCTCTGATATTAAAACTTCATGAGTATTTCATTGTGATGCAAAGGTTTCTAGATTACATTGTGCCTGTATGTAAAAGGGAAGTTTCTTTGGTTGAACACACAAATAACGGTGTGTACCAGCCTTCCTTTATGACCTAATCAACTTCCGCTGAATCAAACTTTTATTTAAGTTATTTATAGTCCTAGTGATTTTAAAACTTTTTTTTAATCTGACCAGTAAAAGTACTATTTTATTGAGTCTGCAGATTATTTCTATTTTCCTCTGTGGCATGTTACCCCTGAAGCTAATGGTGACCATATAAATAACAGCAAATTATTTCATGGCTGATCATTTTAGCAGAAACTTCCAGATCTTTGACTGTGTGTACAACTGTAGATTTTTGGGTGGACCTTGAGCATCACTAATTTTTCCCTTACATCCTAATGAGCTCAGTGGTTTGAGCATTGGCCTGCTAAACCCAGGGTTGTGAGTTCAATCCTTGAGGGGGCCACTTAAGGATCGGGGCAAAATCAGTACTTGGTCCTGCTTGTGAAGGCAGGGGGATGGACTTGATGGCCTTTCAAGGTCCCTTCCAGTTCTAGGAGATAGGACATCTCCATTAATTTAAAAATTTAATTTAAAATTTTTTAAATTTAATCCTCCTCTTGAATGTTTTGAGGGCTTGGAAAAAAAGTATCTCAAAGATGGGATTTTCTGCATATCTCCTTGGTTTTTGAATGGTTTGTAGTATGCAGGAGAAAGGGACATTAAATTGACTAATCAATGTTCTCTAAAATAAATAATATTTGTTTCAGTATTCCCCTCTTCTTGACCAGAGTCTGATGCACTATGCGGTCCCATTTGAGAGGTGACTAACCTGAAAGAGGCTGATCCAGTGAATTATACTTCTGTATTTTGTACACAAATTCTGACTGAAGTTCTGTTACATACAAGCCCAGACCAGAAACAATTCCTAGAAAGGGAAGTAGTTTGAACAGTGTTTGCAGTAGACTTAGCATTCTAGCCGTGTCAGTTCAGCATTCAAACACCCATCCTCCTAACTCCAGAATACTAAAGGTATTTAACCCCTTTCCATACTGAGCCTCCACTGACGATCCTGTGGGTCTTGATTAGCTCTGCTGATGAAGTTTAGGTTGGGCTACTGACTTTTTAAAGTGAGTAGACGCACATTCTTCTCTAGTTATTCCCACTTCGTTCACGGCCTTTGCTCTTGTTTCATTACACAAATTCACACAGATTAGACAGC
Source organism: Trachemys scripta elegans (assembly GCF_013100865.1). NCBI lineage: Eukaryota > Metazoa > Chordata > Testudines > Emydidae > Trachemys > Trachemys scripta. The sequence goes on from NC_048303.1 coordinate 76,621,554, forward strand.
AGTAATCATTTTGATGATGATAACTTTCCCTTGACTTGTGTTTTTCTGGAATTTTGTCTTAAACTTTCATTACTGTTTTTAAAAACTCTGGCTCTGATCCTGCTCCCATTGAAGCTAATGCCAAAATTTCCACTCATGTCAACGATACAGGCTCAAGCTCTTTCTGTCTGTAAAGCATGTTCATGTTTTCTTTGGGAAGTTGTCTACATTACGTGCTGAAATTTAATTGGGTGCTTTCTTTACTAACCAGAATGTCTAATATGTGCCATTAGCGAAGCATTCATTTTCTGATATTTGTAGAGGCAGCCAGTACCATTTAGCCTTGCTGCTTTTTTCAACACTTTCTTTAGCAATAAGGAAAAAACATAAGCAAACAAGATGAGTAACAAATCACCCACACACTGCAGAAAATGGGGGTGGAGGGCTTTTTACTATTTCAAAATCTCTTTAAAAAGCCATTTGAAATGCAGTGAGAGCTGACACATAATTAAACCCCTTCATTTTCAGTTTAAACCAATTTTTATAAAAAAAAAATCCTGGGTTTTACAAAAAGCATTATTCTTTTTCCCCCTGATTTTCACCATACTTTTATTTATTTATATATAAATAAACCTTGTTTTATTAGAAAAATACAATACATTGCATGAGATATATGTATTATTATAATACAGTAGTCTATGTATATGCAAAGCTGCCTGTTGAAATAAGGCTATGTATTAGTCTAGAAGATGCACACAATAAACAAACAGGCATGCACGCAAGCTCTGTAGTGCATGCACATCTGAGCATATTGATGAATTTCATGCCAACCATGTACACATTTCAAGCTGTTAACAGATAACAGTTTAAAGATTTGACACACTAAAATGGGAAGAAAATGAAAATCTTGTGTTCTAGAACACAAGGAAGTATTCAGAAGTTTTAAAAAAACAAAAACAGGAGAAAAGGATGACGTTGAGTGTATGCACTGCATGTGGCCGGATTATTAAATGTAAATATTTATAGGCTAATAGTTCTAAGTCTACAACAGTAAACCGTTCATTCAAATGAAAAGTTTTATTTGGGCATTAGAGATATATTGTTTTCTTAAACTCAGAGGTGGCATTGTGTTTTGAGTTGTTTTAGTTCTGCAGCAAACCAGATTGAATTGTGTTCATCAAAGCATTAATCTCCTGAATACTTTTTCTTCTGTCCTTCCATCCACCAAAATAAACCTCAATGTTTACCCAGAAAAATCAATAGTTTTTGCACCGATTTTCATCTGTTTTTGTTGTTGTAGTAATAAACACTGATTAAATTCCAAGGGAAAAAATAAAAACCAAAAAGGAAGAGCCCTATACATAATATGCATTAAAGAAAAAGACTTTAGTGGTGCCTACTGTGTTATAGTTAATGGCCTTGAAAATATAGATTTATAGCAGTTAGAGATGGTCTGTAGGAGAGCCGTCATAGAGTGTCCTCCCCCTGCCAATATATATTGTTCCCCAAACTAGATTTTCAGAGAATTGGCCCTTTAAAAACTTGAGTTGACAAATATTCATAGGATTGTATATCCAGTTGCATTTGGGTGCATTTAGATTTCCATCACAAAGCACTTGCACAGTCATTCTTTATGCATTATCAATTGTATTTTCTTCCATATTTGCACATATAAACTATCATTTGTACACACAAGTAATAGTGCATACTCAAAGGTCTATCAGGAATTTTTTTCTGATACTCAACAAAAACTTTCCATTGTTTAATGTCACCCAGTTACTTTATATCCTAGTAAATAACCCATTGTATTTTGCTAAATGTTAACATCAAGAATGAAGAATTAAACTTCAGATATCTGTAGATGGCTGTAGCCCATTATTACCACCATCCCTTGACTAAGGCATTATAGATGTAATGGTAGCCCCATGTTGCTTAAGTGTTTCCATTATAAATTGCCCTGTATCAGTTGCTCAGAACTTTCTCAGACTTTCATTTTTTTGCTGAAGTTTTCCAGGTCTGGTGATTTTATCTTCCTTTATATATTTAAAAAAAAAAAAAAGAGGAATAAGAATGAAGCAGTTATTTTGTTGCTTTAAAGTAAGTGCTGAGTGAAAACATTATTTTTCCTATAATATATATATATAAATAAAATGTGTGAGACCACTTGATCACTGTTACTCCAAACTCTATATAGAAAATTTTAAATTAGGCTAGAAGATAAACCATTGACAAAGCTGATGTCTTTCAGTTGCCTGATGAAAATCTGTTTCGATTTAGTTGAGTAATGAGGGTATTAAAAAAATCAGTCTTGTACCTGCATGGTGGTTCAACTTTAAATAATAATAATAGAAGCATAGAAATGTAAGGCTGGAAGGGACCTTGGGGTCATCAAGTCCAGCCTCCTGTGCTGAGGCAGGACATGGCAGGTGTTTGTCCAAACTGTTCTTAAAAACCGCCAATGATGGGGAATTCCACAACCTCTTTTGGAAGCCTGTTCCAGAGCTTATGTTAGAAAGTTTTTCTTAATATCTAACCTAAATCTCCCTTGCTGCAGATTAAGCCCATTACTTCTTGTCTTAGCTTCAGTAGACATGGAGAACAGTTGATCACTGGCCTCTTCATAAGAGTCCTTTTTAACATATTTGAAAACTGTTATCAGGCTCCTGCCCCCTCCCCCCCCTTCTTTTCTCAAGACTAAACATGCCTGATTTTTTTAAATCTTTACTTTTTCGTCTGGTTTTGTTGCTCTCCTGGGAGTTAGGTGTCTAAATACCTTTGATTTGGGCCTAAAGCCTGGAACTCCAGATATTTACCCCCAACTTTTATCATTGATATCCAGATTTGGCCCAGAATTAATTAAATTTTGACCCTGAAAACCATTAGAATTGTAAGCATATGCTGATGATAGTAATAAATAAACTTTAATCCAATATCCATTTTTAAGAGTAAAGTACCGTTCTAGCAGTTCACGAAAGCATTTACGTTTTCCACTTACTAAAATTACTTCATTGTTGTGATAAAATCCTTTGGTGTTGCTGAAGAATGTTGACTAGGGATCGGCAACCTGCGGGAAGCGGCGCGGGCTGATGGATGTGCTGGCCGCCGCTTCCCGCAGCCCCCATTGGCCTGGAGCGGTGAACTGCAGCCAGTGGGAGCTGCGATCGGCCGAACCTGCGGACGCGGCAAGTAAACAAACCAGCCCGGCCCACTGGGGGCTTACCCTGGCAGGCTGCGTGCCAAAGTTTGCCGATCCCTGATATCGATGGTCTTCTGACAGCCTGCTCCATCCAGTTGAAACTCAGGATGGCAGTAGCTAACGCTGAAAAGGATTACTTTTATTAATGGTGAGCGTACCTTAGAAGAATATAAAGGAAAAATGAACCTTCCTGTCAACATCACCATACAGAGAAAACTAGGGGCTTGGGCTTATGTAAGTCAATGGTGAAAGTCCTATTGATTTCATTGATGCAGGATCCAGCCTCCAGGATGTTAAAAACCTACATGATGCAAACATATTTTTATTAATGAAAAGCCTCTCTTCCCATCTGCCACTTTAGCTTAGAAAGGCAGCATAGGACATGAAAAGGTGCAATGAAATTACTGCTCCAAATAAGGTTGGATTGCAGAAATAGAAGAATGGTGCAAAGCAGCCATGCTGAAAAGTGTCTCCCAGAAAAAAAATCTTGAGGTAAGAGCAGGGCTCACAGAAGCGCACACAGTTTCAAGTGGTGAAAATTGATATCAGCCAGAGTTTCTATTCCAAATACAACCTGGTGTTTAGGACTTTAATGAGAGTGGAAGAAAATTAAATTTAGAACAAATGTGCAGAGTTCTGGCTTTCCCTCTGGCCCAGAATGGATTTATTCCAAGTACTGTAGGCCTGGAGGACATGCATGTAGTATTCAGATGTCAGCCTGCTGCATTGGTCCAAAACAAAATACTTAAAAAGGCTTCAGAACCTTTCCTGAATCCTATTGTTACTAATAAATCTTCTCAGGTACAATTCAACTCCCCTCCCCCAAGTTCATTATTTGACACAGGAATTGAAATATCTTTTGGCAGCTTCCTAATAAATTTGCCCTCAGGGGTGGGTAAATAGGGGACGCTGACAAGATGATAGAGTGAATTTTTGGGCTAGAAATAACATGAGATGAAGCAGGAATTCTGATGATATTGCTGATTCTGTGACATGGAAAACTGGCCCTGATTAATATGGTGCTGCCATTGATGGATATCTAACAAAACCTCCACATTGTAATTGTGGTTTATATACAGGAGTCTCTTTAGCCCTAGGATTTAAAAATTCATCCAGCATCAAAAACCTGACATACTTGTATATTACTATTCCCTACCCCATGTACGAGTTTATCCCGTGAGTGCAGCAGGAGCCTAGGAGTCCTGACTCCAGTCCTAGGTTGTCTTGTGACTTAGGAAATCGAGGCACAAAAATGTTAAGCCTGCCAATCTGTAAAATCAGGACAATGCCTACATTTGAAAAGATCTTTGCAATTTTATAGCACCTTTAAGCGGATTATTATACATGTGTATTTTACAATTTCTGCTTTAACATAGTTCAAAACACACGTGAATAACCCAGTACGTACCAGGTGATTGGAATTCAGCCTCTCTTAACCAGAGGGGTGTGTGTGGGTAGGGGTGTGTGTATAAAACCCCAACAACAAACACACAACTCTGCCACAACATTGCTTGCTCACTGTAGGTAAAGATCACCACTCAGCAATGGATAGATTCCTTGTTGGTGGGACCAGGCCTCTGTGTGGTCCAGAACTTTACTCTAATTTGCCAACACGTCTAATATTGCAACTTCCTTTAGAGAACAGGGAGATTCTCAATTTGCTTTTAACTGCATGCATTATTGTTTTTATAGGTTTCTAGGGGATCAATATTTTCCATTAGTTTATATGTAATCACGTCCCATCACTTTTAGAGATCATTTTCAAATGAAAAGACACTAGCATTAAGGGTGGGTGGGTGTTTAAATAACTGCTGCCAGATGCTGAGCTAATTTACATCAGTATAACTTTGGAGTATAGTACATGCAGTTAATGGATATTCCTGGTTCTAGCCATATGCCCCATTATAAGAATAGGGAATATTGACCCAAACTGACTATATCTTCTCTCTACTGGTAAAAAGGTAAGAGTCTTAATTTGTGCCCACTGTATCATCAGTGAAGTTACCTAAAAATTACACAGGTAAATGAGCTCAGAATTTGGTGGTACTTTTGTCCTAAAAATCATTAAACCTTTTTCACCTGGTGACCATGCAAAATACACTCTTTCAGCATATTGTATGGCCCAAAGTGTTTATAGTGCATATAAAATACACTAATGCTTAAATGCTGTATCCTCTAAGGAACAGTTAATAAGAATGCTAACAATGGAAAGCAAATAGCAAGCAGCAACAAAAGATAACCACGCTCCATGGTTCACACTATTGTCTCTTACTGCAATAAGCACTTCTGGAGAGCTCCCATGTTGGGAGAACGAGTAATTTTCTTGAAAACTAGTTACTGATATTACCATTCTTTATTACTAGAGATACTTGTAAAGCCTCAGATGGGCTTTTACTGGTGTATATGTCAATCATTCTATCCAGGAGCAGGTTTGAATTTTAATACAGCTTCCATGACAGTATATCCAAAGTTAGTGTTAAAGAGCTGGTTCCAGGTAAATTTGTTAGTCTCTAAGGTGCCACAAGGACTCCTCGTTGTTTTTGGTTCCAGGTAATTTCATACTGCAATACTTAAATTGCAGTACTAACAAGTGCCACATGGATTTGAACGCATGCACATTTTAAGAGAGACTATCCCAAGAGTAAATAGCTCAATCATTCTTTGCAGCTAATTGGCAAAAGGTAATATTGGGAACAGTTGTTATACCATACTTCCTGGTTCTTTATTTCCCCTGGAGTTAAATTTAAGTGCATGATTTCTTAAACTTGTCATGACTTTTACTTAATCTGCAAATAGCATTAGTGCCAACAGTTGGGAAGAGCAATTTAATGTTCTCATTGTTCATGCAGTATATTACAGTGGTATTTTTCTACCTGTTGTTGTTACTGATTCCATTCATTATCTTAGGGAAAAGAAATGACATTTATTTCTAATACAAATGTACCCAGTTAAATACTACTGAATTAGACACCTAATGTAGGAATAACCATGGAACTTGGCTTTTATAATAGCATAGCTTCGATTTGTATAGTGCCATTTCTCTCTGAGTAGCACTGAGGGTAAGTAGGGCTAATACTGCAAACTGTGGAGTCTCTTCATCTTCCATTGAAGTCATTTGTACTTCAGAGACTGAGAAATCTGAGCTACAGGGTTTAAGATCTTGCCTGGAATAGCTTGCGCTATGGACACTCCTATTCCACACTGAGAATATGCTTACCCTGCAGAGAAAAAATGTTAATTGGGGTTTAAAAAATGGCAGTGAAGATATATCGCAGCTCAGCTTTTAACTCTTGTTAGTAGTTGAAGTTCAGTCCCTGAACTGCTAACCAAAATTAAAAGCTGAGCTGTTGTTTTCACTGCCATTTCTTAAACCCCAGTTAGCAAACTCAAGTTAAGAACACACATTTTTTTCTGCCATGTAGACAAAGTGTCTAGATGCAGTTTAACTTAATCCACTTTTGGAACTGGATTAAGCTACAGTTCAAAAAAGGCAAACTTAGTGCAGAACGAGTATCATCATGGGAAGCTATTGTACTTTAAATTCCCATTCAGCCTATTTCACAATAGCTTCTCTATGTAGATGAATTCTATGTGACTTGCCCAGGGTAAAAGTGTGAGACAGTAACAGAATCCAGGTCTCCTGATTCTCGGTCCAGTGCTCTGTCCCATGCTGCTGCTTTCCTCCATCCCTGCTGATGTTACAATTGATGGAACATAAACACATGGCTGGATAGTATAATCTGAAGCACCAATCTTAACCTAGCATGCAATTGCTCTGTGTAAAATCTGGAATGGATTCTTTGGGAATGGTCTCGTCTTTGGCTCAGGAGGCTCTGGGTTAGATTCCTGAAGGAGTTTATGTGTTAAAGTTAGGATGCTGGTGCCTAAATCACTGAGATTTAGAAACCCTAAATTAGGCACTCAGGCTCCTTATACAGTGAATAAGACAGACCTCTAAAATGGGATTCACAAAAGCCAAGACATTAGGCAGCTCCCTGCCTAAGGTAGTCAGTGGGAGATACTGAGGGGAGGGATGTGTCCTAAGCTTGACCCTTCTCAGGGAGGATAGCACCTAATCTGCACTTGTGGGAGGTGTGTATCTCTGCTTGGGGTTCTCAGCTGTTACACTTCTAAGTTAGGTGCCTATGTACTTTTTTGCAAGAGGGTAGGGGACCTCCCTCCCTCTTTTTAGCCCTGGGGTTAGGAATCTCATCTGGGATGTGGGAGCCCCTGCTTCAAGTCCTTTCCAATGCCCGAGGAAGAAAAAGATCCCTGTTCAAACCCTGCCGCCTCCTTGAGCAGATGAAGTGGGGTTGTGTTATTACTAGGGGCGCCTGATCTTGGGACTTAAGCATCCAAGTCTCTTTATGAATCTAGCCGTCTGATTCTAGGACATTGCATTTAATAATGAATGTTGTACTACTTATGAAGCATTATTTAAAAATACACCTCTACCCCGATATAACGCTGTCCTCGGGAGCCAAAATTTTTTACCACGGTCTAGGTGAAACCGCGTTATATTTAACTTCTTTGATCCACCGGCATGCGCAGCCTCCCCCCCCCCCCCCCCCAGAGCACTGCTTTACTGTGTTATATCGGGAAAGAGGTGTAATTGAGTCAAATACTGCACTCTGAGTTTATAGGCAAAGGTTGCAAGTAAGTGTGAGATTTCACTGGAGTTACTCCCCATGTATAGCAGTATAAGGGAAACAGACTTAGGATCTAGGTTTTTCTAATGTTGTGTGATAAATTTAATTCAACACTGTGCCAGGACAGAATATTTAGCATAGTTCCTCAGTGTGCCCTGAAGAACCTAGTTAGTATCCAGCCAGGGAAGAAGGCACCTACACTGACTGCTGTTTCTGCCCTTCATTAGTGACACCATCCAACTATGCAGTTAAGCAGGTGTTCTCTTTAAAATACATGTACAATTCAAGACACCTACCCCAAAATAAGCTTTATTGCAAGAAAAGTGTTGTCATAGTGATACAGACCTACAAATAAAATAAACTCACAAACAGTTGATTTAAAATGTAGAAGGGTTCTCTTCCCCAAAAACTCAGAGTGTAACTTGTAACTAATCTTTGGTCAGCACAGCTACATGACTGAAATAAACCTGGAGTCTGCATGTGCTTTGGCTGCTCACATAATGAGGTTCTGTTCTATGACGAGTTACAGGCACCAGCAGTCCAAAAAAAAAAAAAAAAAAAGCACCATGGCGACATCATACATGTAACACAGACTGGTACAACATTTTAAAAAAATTGCTAAAGAAAACTAAATGTCATGTACAGACATCTTTCTTACAAAATAGGCTAGGATAAAATGAGGCATATGGTGTATAACTACAGTATTAATGAAACTTCTAAAAACATGATTTCAAATATATTTTCCTGGTCTGCACTGCGTAATTAGTTTGCACATATGGCAGTCCTGAAACAGCTCAATCCTAGTAAATGCACCATTAATCCAAGCCAGCACCAAACGGAGTGAAACATCAGGTGTTCCCTTCAAAGGAAAGACTTTTTTTTCTTCAGCTGCCTACAGTAATGCAAGTATGTAGAGCACCTTTTGTGAGAATGAGGTGTTGTGGTAGCACATGTGGTACCTTGAGGTTATCGGAAGGAAATACAGTACAGGTTGGCCTGCAATGGTAATGGTATCACAAGCAGTCAAGGTATTTTGCTACAGTGGTTGTGCCTCAGCTTCCATTATTTCAGGTGGCTGATACAGAATATAGTCCTAGTGACCGGCAGTGAAATATGATCATCTTTACAGAGCCTAATATTGTAATTCTAGTCATTTAAAACTTTTTTTGAATACTCAACGTTTTTGAAGCGTACTTTTCAATGTCTTTTAGAAGATGGTATCAGAGCTGGTAATAGCATGCAAATGTTTTTTAAAAAGTATTTGGACAACTGGCACACAAACAAAAGGAAACCATTTTTCAAATCTACTGGATTTTTTTTAAGAATACCTCTAAAATAGCTCAAATTTATAAATCTAAAGAAAAACAAATGTTTCCCTTTTGTTTACATAGTTTGTAATTTCTCCATATATTACTGCATTAAAATAAATAAACATCTATATTTTTTAATTAGCACCTATAGCAAAATACCCAAAGTGTTACAGACTGCTAACAGGAAAAAAATTGTTCACATTTTTGTGCCATTTAGTGCCATGTGTTGACCTCTTGAACTTTAGTTTTAATATACTTTAAATTGAGGTTATATAAAGGATACAGTAACCATGGTTGCCCTTGTAATCAAACTTTTGACCATGGCAGAGTCAGTCATTCCTTCTGCCAGGGTCATTCTGCAGTCTTGGCAGGATGGAAAGATAGGTCTTTTTTTTCTTTTCTTCTTTTAAGTCATTGACTCCTTAAAGCTTTTGAAAAGTAGACATGCTCAGGTGGATAAATAGATGAACAGAAGTGATTCAAGAACTGGATTAAGTCTAGAAGAGGTGGCTAATAGAGTTCAATCCACAGTCTCATTTGGAGCACTTCTCCAAGCTCTCCTAGGAGGTAGTTGTCCACATTACTGTCTTCCAGTTTCTTTAGCTCCTTCTTCTTGTAGAGAGGAATGCTAGTGATTTCCAGTGTGTAAGTGCCAGGCACTGACTTTTTCTTAGCTGTGTGCAGATAACTAAGTCCATCCCTCTGATGGATTTGAAAGATGCCATAGTCATTGCCGTGGGAGATGACGTAGCGGACATGGTTCGTAAGGGGCTGTATGGCTGGCATGAATTCTAGAATGTGTTCTTTGTTACCAAGTCCAGAGAAGTTCAGCCTCATCTTCAAAGGAGAGTCAATGTCTAAACTTTCCAAGCTAATCTGCTCAATCTGAAGTGAAAGAGAAGGAAAGGATAGTTGGGGAGAGACACTCTCTATATTATTCCTAAAGCAATGCAAGTTACTGACTTTGATTAGTAACAGTTTAATTCCTCTCTCAAAAACTGCAGCTGTGAAAGAAGCCATTTATAAATCCTTTCCAGCTGGGAGATCTACTCAGTTCCACATAACACACCCTGTAAATCTTTAAGGCTTCTCACATGGTGCTGTAACTTTAATTATTCTGTAAAACCCAAGTCCACAAAAGGTTCAGATTTCACTCTTGCCTCAGAGTTGACATAATTTCATGCTTGCTCCAAAAAAAGTACTGGTTTAACTCTGCAGAAAAGAAATGAGAAGCATCCCACTTTCCAACCTGTTCTAAATACCTGATCATACTTCCATATGAAAGATTATGGAACCCTGAACCGCTATACTGGAAGTTCTTTGAAGAATGTTTTCTGTATAGAAGCTTCAGTGAGAGTCTACATCCCGGCATTATGAGAAACTACGTTCAGCAGCTGACAGTGATAAGAGCAGTGGAAAAAAAATCTGCACTACTAGCAAATTGATCCTCCCAAAGGGGGAAATTTTTGCTTTGATGTAACACAAATGGAGTTAGTACAGGCATGAATTTGTCCCACTGTGTTTGATGTGACTATATATAAGGGGGGAAAAAGATTAATTTATCTAATAGCTTTGTTATAACAAAAAGCAGGTGGTTGTAGGTGAAAACTGTTCTTTATCTAATGAAAGAGCTATAAAAGGCTGTGACTTCTTTGGGAAGCCTTTTCCTTGCTTTTCTCTTTTTGATAGATCTTTACTTCTCAGGAAATGACTGGGTTACCACTGTTCTCACTCTGCTGCACAGCAGAACTTTACCAGTTCAAGTCCTTCTGCATCTATAACTGGGAACAGGATGCTCTCAAAAAGGGTCAAATCCTATCACACTACATACCATTAAGCACTGTAGATTAAATCTGTGGTTAAGTAAAGCAAATTGAGGGTGGCTGCAGGTGCTGTGAGAAGGTGTTCACTGAACCTTGGACATGCTGCTAGCCAACAGGACCCAGACGATCCCAACTTAGATTTTGTTTAAACAACAACAAACAACCCAAACTCTGTTTGCTGTGAAAATTCCAAAGTGAAATTAGGGGATTTCACATAAGGCACCAGATAACAATATGGCTTACTGCCATGTGAGAGCTATAGTAACGAGACTAGGGTACAGTGAACTAGATGAAAAATTAATGCTGTATGAGGGAATTTTTTACTTTATTTGGAAGGTGCTTGTATGTTCCACTGCCATGAATGGAACATAAGTAAATGGATAGCTTGGTAACAAGATGAACACACTAGATAGGAGTGAAGTAATGGACTAGGGGTACCATACTGTTACCAGGTAACTGTTTGTACATCATCATCAGAAGTATCAAGTACAAGAAACCACTTTTCTCTTACAATTGTTAATGTGGCTAACTGATCCTATCCCCTCCCCCAGATATAAATGAGGAAATTCATTCTCCTCTTTCTGCCACTATTTCATGGGATGCCTTAGCAATAACATGCTTTATATTAGACGTGCACAAAAGGCTCTTCTCTTCGCCGAGATATTTAGATGTTTTCATTCCACATTCTACTTTCTGGTCACTATGCCAAGTCCACACACAACTCCTTGTAAGGCAGGGATGGCAGCACTAACAAGCTCTTCAGAAACTGCCATCAAAGCTAATCCTTGGATCAACATTGGAACAATGCTTTAGAATGCTATGCGACAGCCTTCCTCTTCGGAAGTGGTGGAGACCACTTCCATGCTATGACCAACCTTTTGTGGACCAGAGAGTGGAAATGCTAACTCCTTGTGTCAGGGGGGTGGTCTGGCTGAGGAGCGCCACAGTTTGCTTATGTAAGAAACTTAGTCACTACTACCATATGTAAATCTAGCAGTAAAAACTTACTTTAATTGTCCATAATGCTTTTCATCTTCAATCAGAGCCCTTGTAAAAACTATGAGAAGATTTATATCTCTTGGTTGCTGTTTTTTTTTTTTTTTTAAACCAAATCAATAGTTTCTCATTACTGCAGCTTTCAGCAGTTGGATTAGTGCCATAAAACAACATCCTGTAATGCAGATAACCACTGATTTTCTGCATGATGCTGTAAGGGGTAGGGGGAAGCTCTTGAGCAGTACACACTGCAACGGGCAGTCTGTCTCCCAAACTGGCGCTGCGTAACCTAACAGATGTGCTTTTGCCCTAAGGCTTCTTGGTACCTCAATAAAACTGGACAACAACAAGGAGACATGCCCAAAATACATCCTATGGTGGGAGTCAACCACTGATCCCCATCTCCATTTGTTAGAAATACACTAAGGAAAGTCTTGAGCCTGATCCAGAAGTATGGTTCTCTGATATTGGCAATTACATCACAATATGATTAATTTACCCTTATACACATATACAAATAGCTCAGGTTTAGAAGCTAATCATCATCTTGTAAAAACTCAATGGCCACATAAGCCCACACTGTTGTGACTACAGAATGCTGTACAAGATACTCATCTGGAACTTCAAAATGACTGTGGTGATAGAACTTCACTCCTCCTTGTGTCAGCTGTGTAGTGTTTGACATACCATGGAGTAGTTCTGATTCCAGGACTGTTAAGTATACATATTAGCTAATTCGTTACAGTATTCACTCACCTCTGCTTGCTCAGTTTCATTCACACTTCTTTTCTTCCTGCTGTTTTTATTGGCGTAGCCATTGATTTTGCATTCATAACATGCTTCAGGGGACAAAGCATTTTCTTCATCTACATCTCCACCCAGAGGGAGGTACTGGCCTTTGTTAAATCCCATTCCTGAGACACAATGGCTGTTGAATAGGGATGATCATATGAGTGACCCATTTCTCAAAATGTTCATAGACAGATAACATTTTTCTTTTCACTTCAGTTTTATGTCCTCATTTAGATGGAGGTAAGCCCACATAACCCCTTACACTGTTACACAATATCTCCATTTTCCCCCCAAGATGTCTGCGGAATAATATTTTAAAATTTGTCCTGTATAGTGTAACATGCTCAACAAAGGATGGTTATAGAGCTCCCTAATTCTCAAAACACAGAACACTAATACATTACAAAGAATATATTTCCAACAGGACATTTAGCATCCAAAGTAAATGTTCTGACTACTATTTCAGGCCAATGGGCTATTATATTCAGTTTGAATTATTCATTCTCTCTTTTTTCTGCTTTGTCTTTGGGTTGATCAGTGCAATAGAAATTCCTTACTAATCATTGTAAAGATGTTTCTTCAAAGGAAAAGTACAGTTAGATGAGGAATATCCTCGTACCATTTGGGAAAGTGCTCCAAATACACAATGTACTGCCATCAAAAGGGGAAATCACAACTATTACTTAATTTTGCTCATATGCTAGATGTAAAACAATGCTCTTTTGCAGTGAACACACACAAACCAATACTTTGTTTCCTATGTACCACAGATATATAAGGGCAATTCGTTGTTCTTATGTACAACCTAAGTACATGGGTGGTACACAGAAGAACTATGCAGATAGGCTTGGAATTCTTTCCCTAACCCAGAGGCAAGGCACATAGCACTGGTGCAGTGTCTCCTCAGTGACTTCTGCAGCACCCATGGCCTGCTACATGACCCTGCAAGGCAGGTCAGGCCAGTGGATCTGCATGGCTCCAAATGCACTGGCCTTGCTCCATTTCCTGGCTTGTCTTTGCCTCCACTTTCTTCAGGCCTACTGTAGAGACTGCCATAGGGTTGTATGGACCGTAGCATGCAGAGGTGTTGGAGGCCCTATTTGCTCCTGCACTAGTTCTGTTGCCAACTGAGTTTTCTGCAGCTCTTGCTTTGGTAGCTCTTGCTTTTTTATGGTGACCACTTATTACAATGTGTTATGCAATCATCATAAGTGTTATGAAGGAAGAGTGTTTGTAAGAGGGAGAAAGAGACTCACCCTTGTCCAACTCTGTAGTATCCAGGAGGGCAGCCACAGAGATAACCACCTTCTGTGTTGGAACAGCCGTAATTGCAGGGATTTTTAGTGGAGGAACATTCATTCACATCATGGCACGCACTAGAGAACTGGTCATAAGAAAATCCAGATGGACAAGAGCACTTGTAACTTCCAAGTGTGTTGTAGCAGGAAGCAGTGCCACAAGCATTAGGGTTGGTACATTCATTTTCATCTAATAAGCAAAATAAAAGATTGTTTATCCCGATGAGAAGATACCATCGTGGCAGATTGTAGTCATAAACAGCTTATGATTTCCAGGGAGGGAAAAGTATTTATTGCTAGAATTTCTAGTGCCCCACACAGGGCCTGGGCATGTACCAAATGTAGTCCTTCCCAATTTACAACTCTGACTACAAATGCAAGCTGTAAGCCTCCCCTCTCCCCCTGACATTCAAGTTAACCGAGGCTCAGCCTCCCTCATACACCACTGGTCCATCTAGTCCAGTATTCTGTCTCTGACAATAGCTAGGTTTCAGATGCTTCAGAGGCCCTCAACTCTGTTTTTTGGAAGTAATAAACTCAAATTTCCATTGAGATGTTTTCAGCCAGTTCAGGATCATGTTCTTTGCTGTTCTTTTTCTTTTCCCAGTAACACCACAATTTCCCCTAGGGTACTATCAGGTGAGGATTAATCTTAAGTGGAGAAGAGTATTTTTGTGGCTTTCCCACCTTAAAATAAAGCCATTTGAGTTCATGCAAAGACTAAGTGCTTCACCCATAATTGTATTGGATGATCTTAACTATTTTACTCTGGAGGGGGTGGGGGATTTAGAATATTCTAAAAGAAACCAGTGCTTCTCTCACACACAGTATTAATGGGATGGCTGTTTGGGCATCTCATCATCTTCTCTTTCATTTGTTTTGACCGGCTATTAGTAAACCCTTACGTAAAAAGAGCGCGCACACTGAGGGATAATCAAGTAAATTGTCCTCATCTGGATTTTATGGAAACTGGGTGGTTCTCTCTCAGAAAAGACTGCCAGCAGTGTCATTCTGATCTGCCACATGGATTGTTGCGCAAGTCACCGAATGTTCATCCATTGGATACAGAAGTCAGTCTATTGAGGTAGGTATCTAGCCCAATCATTGCAGTATTGGAGTGCTTCCCAAGGATTATTCTTATAAAACTTTTGGGAGGTAGGGAAATACTAACATCCTGATTTTACAGCTGGGGAACTGAGTCACAGAGCAAATAACTGACCCACTCAAACACACACTGCAAGTCACAACCAGAAATTTCATAATCTGTGCCTTAAAACACAAGGCCATCTTTGCTCTTTCCTCACTGAGAGTGAGATACGTTGGTAGGGCAAGCTTCACTAAACATGACTCTAGAATCCTTGTTCACAATTTACTTTGTATCTCACTGGAGAGAAATTAGGTGAAACCAGAATCCTGCATGAACAAGTTAAAAGTATGTATACAGATATACTATATCTCTGTTCATTAAAATATCCTAAACAGCAGATGGTTTTAAAAATGCTTCAAAAAATTACATTTGGCACAAGTTTATTGGGTATTTTATTGCTATGTTTAGCAGAGCTGGAATGTTGCCAACAAAAGCACATTTGGTAGATTTGTAACCAGGTTGTGTTGTTCTGATATAATTAGATCTGACATTTATATGTGGAATGTCTTTCCTAATTGGGAAACCAAATCAGATATACAGAAACAAAATGAACAAGGGTGAAAAAGCTGTTTTTATAACAAAGTAAGAATTTCTCCATGTCTGTGCAGCTGTGGTATGCAGACAAATTACCATGTAATAGAAGTTAATCTTATCGTTTACATTGAGGTGCACCACATGAAGTGATTCCATAGAAAAATAACTTTTGAAATTGCAGTGCGTAGGAATAATACTTGAAGTAATACTTAGAAGATTGTTTTAAACATTGTCATAAATTTAGCACTTTTTTGATCCTTCACTTCCCTCTGATATATCCTGTTGTAGATCTATATTAGGTCATTTTAAAGCATATGATGATATGACTCTTTACCATAGTTGAGAGTCTCATTAAATTTTTAAACTGAATTTTCAAACTGTTACCACAGTAACAGTAGTCAAATCATGATAGACTCAAAATGTCCACTGGAGAGACAAACATGCTCTACAAAAAGCAGCAGCAGAGCAATGGAAATGATTCAATTATTTGTAAATCCCTCCCCCATCCCCACAAAAAAAAAATTGACAAGGTCCCTTAAGCTCTAAACTTTTTGAACCTAACTGGTTTCACATATGAATGGAGTGTTCATGAATAGCTAGAGACTATAAATGCATCACGTGAGTGAACTTTTATTAGGTTTCCCCACTTTATTAGGTTCTCTACTCCCTTTTAGGATGTTAAATAACTCCTCACTGAAAGTTTCTCAGAGCTCTTTCAAATGGTATCTAGAGAACTCATTTCCAGATCCTAGTGCAGTCTCTTGAACTGAACATTGTTGCTGTCCCATTTCTTTACACCTCTTCTTGCTGTTCTGATGTCTGGCTTTGCAAAATTGAAGTTTCTGGTATTTTAAAAATCATTTTTGGTGTCATTTGTACACTAGTTTTTAAATTTCCCATTTCTTCCTATAATGCGTATCCAATTTTGTAATTTTTAAAAACAATGTGAAATATTTAACAATCCTCCAGTTTCCTATTTTCATGCTATTTGATTCTTTTATATACAGTAAAAGCTGTTTTATCCGGCATGTTGGAGAATGGGGGGTGCTGGTAAGTGAAAAATGCCAGTTAACTAAGAGGGAGGGAGTTAGTTTGGATGCAGGAGGGGGGTGCAGGCTTGGGGAGGGAGTTTGAGTGCAGGAGGAGGCTTGGGGCAGGGGGTTGGGGTGTGGGAGGAGTTGAGGGTTGCCAGATTCAGGAGGTGCTCACCTGAGGTGGTTCCCTGGCTGCTCCTAAGTGCACAGCAGGTGGCTCTGTGCGCTGCCTACTGCCCCTGCAGCTCCCATTGGCCCTGGTTCCCAGCCAATGGGAGCTACGGCGGCAGCACTTGGGGCGAGGCTCCACACTCCGGCCTCTCACTGCCTCCTGCACGCAAACGCCCTCCCTCTTACTTAACTGGCAACCGGCCTATAAACTGGAATTTCAATGAAGATCAGAAATGCTGGTTTATAGAGCTTTCTGGTTGGTGAAGTGCCGGATAAAACACCTTTTATTGTAAAAATGTAAACTTTTATTATAAGTGGATACCTTAAACCTACTCGAAAAACTAGCAATCTGATCAATATAAGCATTTCTGAGATCCTTTTTATCCTTTAAATTAAATGTGGTATACTTTATGCATCTTTGGGTCTTTAGAAAGTGAATTGTGTGCAACTATTGGCCTGACAGTCCTGGATGCTAATATCCTCTGTTTCTTATGAGAACAGATACAGAATGGGCTGTGGAATATGAACCAAAATACTTCAAATGGCTAGAATAACTGCCTCTTTAGTCATTCACATTCAGTTCTTGATTTCTGTACTAGACTGAAAACACCAACTCATTCCCTATACCATAGATTAGTGGTTTTCAAACTGGTCTGCGGTACCCCTAGGGGTCTGCAGACTACATCTAAGAAGGGATCCACACCTTCATTCGAAATATTTTAGGGATCCGCAAATGAAAAAAGGTTGAAAACCACTGCCATAGATTACCAAACAAACAGATGCCAAATGGTAAACCTTATGGAAATATCATATAGAATTGCTTATTAGTTTTCTATAGAACTTTTTGTAACTATCCGGCATAATTTTTTTTTTTATCCCTGCTACAGGATGGTTTTTAAAAAAAAGCACAGAGAGAGGTGACATTTGTACTCATTTCTGTCAGATTGCTATAGAATTTACATTAAGCCATACTGCTTTCATCCATCCATTCCAGATAGGATTTTTACATAAGGAAAAATCTCTTGCTCATTATAAACTTTGGGATAGATATGAATCTGTGATTTAGAAGTAAAGTTATATTCTTATGATGTTATGTAATTTCATCCTTCCCCACTTTTAAAAAACAGTTTTTCTCCCAAA
Organism: Trachemys scripta elegans; assembly: GCF_013100865.1. Lineage (NCBI taxonomy): Eukaryota > Metazoa > Chordata > Testudines > Emydidae > Trachemys > Trachemys scripta. The sequence continues at coordinate 76,639,623 of NC_048303.1, forward strand.
AATATTATTGAGTAGGCACTGCTGACCTTACATTTGATCATCTTTCCTTCCCTTCTTGCCCTTAAAAGATATATGGATCACATCATCTATTTGTTTTTGTATTTGAAAAACGTGGTGTTCTATTATGTTTTTATTGTATTCTTGCTAATTGTGTTTTACAGAATCCTGAGTGCGTGGGGGAGAAATCCTTATAGTTAACCTTTTTGTCTTTATTTAATTTCATTTGCTTCTATTGCTGCTGTATATATCAACTGAAAGGTTTGTACATTTGTGGTTATCTGTGTCTATTAAGTCAATAGCTGTAAAGCGCTAAAGTACTAACTATATCTTAGCAAGGGCTTTACAGGCCTTCCGTGGAAATCATCTTGAATTTCTATGTCTTTTCCTCCCATTGCAAGGCAGTAACAGTCAGCTGACATGATTATATGTAACTATACCCCTTTCAACTTCATAAGTCAGAGAAGGGCTGGCTACACAAGTTTAATGAAGTGAAGTAGGTACCGCTGAACCTAAAAGATGTTCATAGGGTTTCTGAAAATTGGAGCATTTTGTTATTGTTATGTAACTTCTGGACTACTGCATCAAAAGATTATTCTTACCAACACACTGATTCCACTGATAATGTTGAATGTACCCTTGTGGGCACCCACATCTGTAGCCACCCAGAATGTTCTGGCAGCCATGTTGGCACCTATGGTTTCCATCACATTCATTCACATCTGCCAAAAAAAAAAAAAACCCCAACAAAATGTGGAAGAAGAGATGGTTGCACAAACTGCCGACAAGTAAGCAAACCAACCCCACCACCACCACACGCAACTTACTTCAATAACTGTAATTAAAGGACCATACTTTATCCATAGAAGATTCTTCACCCAAGCTTGATGCTGCAGCCGTAATTTGGCTCCTTACACACACTAGTAAGTTCAGATGAAGCTTATGGAAATATTTGCTTTAGTAAGAGTTGCAAGACTGGGCCCATACATGGTAACTGCACATGGTGTATTTGGTAAATATTGGATACATGCATAGGTCCTGACCCTGCAAAGTGCTGAGTGTTTCCTGGGAGGCCGGTGTTCAGACCTACCAGGACTGGGTTCTATAGGGCACAATCCCCATGTTTTCTTTAAGATTTGTTACTTCAGTAACTATGTTTCTTAAGATAATTATTACATCCATTAAGTGTGATTATCAAGTTATGTAATTGCTGAATAAACTATCCAGCGACTTGAAAAACATTGAATGTGCATAGGACAAACTGCAGGGTTTTCAATGTGCCATGGAGTCCAGGAACTCAAGTGCTTACATGATTTAGGAATCTAAGTCCCATTTTTCAAAAGTTAGTCAGGCACATAGGCTCATAAGTCACTTGGGTGTTTTTTGGAAATTTTACCCTTATGACCATTGTTTGCATCTGCGGTGCAAATCCAGATTTATTTATTTATTTATTGATTGCAGCTTTCATTAGAAGCTTCTTGCCTATGTTCCAATATGCTCTCTGAATTGAAAACAAAGCCTTTGAACATAGTAATGCATCTGTGATGTTTTGCTTCAATAGAGGGGAACCTAAGAATGGCAGTTGTGAGGGAAGTGTGCAGGAATTTGCAGGACTGCTATGCAGACTTCCACAAACGCTGCAGAACTCTTAAACTATAGCACAATAATTGTAGATCTAGAATCATTAAATAATATTATCAGAACTTCCTCCAGAATTGGGACAAGACTTTTCTAGACTGCCAGTCACAAGAGGGATTCTAAGGGTACATCTACACTACAGGGGGGGAGTCGATTTAAGATACGCAAATTCAGCTAGGTGAATAGCGTAGCTGAATTTGACATATCGCAGACGACTTACCCTGCTGTGAGGACGGCGGCAAAATCGACTTCTGCGGCTTCCTGTCGACGGCGCTTACTCCCACCTCCACTGGTGGAGTAAGAGCGTCGATTCAGGGATCGATTGTCGCGTCCCAACGGGACGCGATAAATCGATCCCCGAGAGGTCGATTTCTACCCGCCGATTCAGGCGGGTAGTGTAGACCTAGCCTTAGTTTTTCATTATGGTTTTTGGAACACCCATGTCCATTTAGATTTCTAAGTTTAAAGTAGAAATCTTTGGGCATACATCTAGTTTCCAATAACTAGCTTTGCAAGGACTTTTGCTGTTGTTGCTAGTTTGAAAGGCACTTAGAAATACAAATATGTAAGATAAGGACAGAGGTGGTCTAATTTGTCTACCTATACCCAGTAAGGAAAGCCAAATTAAAAGGTTCCTGGGCTATGTGCGAAGAAAAGTGAAGGGAACGGCCATAAGGGAAAAGAGAAGGCAAGAAACCACTTCCGTATGGAATTCTCCTATTTTAAAAAAAAAATGTATATTCATTAAAAGTTTCACCTAACAGCAAGTTGTAAGCAGCCTAACAAATGTCAGGGAAAGCATACTGTGTTCACTAGAATATCAAACTCCCAACTAGATTTCTGTGTCTTGTCATTAGAAATGTAATTTACTACACGTGATCTCCAAAAATTTGAGGCAGACTTGCAGCACTTAAAACTCAAATATTTTGTGATGATTGAACTGCAGTCTTCTTTAATTGCTCTAGCTTTTGTGTATTTACCTTGTAATTGTGTAGTATTTACGCTGTAAAACCCCCACACTTGTGTAAATAAATGGCTAGCATCATATTCACTATGAGCAAAAAAGAGCACTCGCATGACATTTATCTTGTAGAAAAAAAGGGGTGAAACATTAGTTTAGAACACCTTAACATGTTTATGTAAGACTCTGACTCTTCCTATTCTGGACATTTATAAACAGTGACTGGAAAACACTTTTCATCATATTCTAAAAAATTTTATTGTCACACATTTCAAGCTAAAACCCTACCCCAGGGGCCATGCATATTCCAAGATTCCTGTGGGAAAGTGCTTCAAAATCCCAACTTTCATATAAAATAGAATGTTTCTAGTGCTTATCATTGTGAAGATTATAATCTGTTCAATTTTTTAAGATTAACTGATGCAATGGCGCTTGCAGAGAGCCTAAAATAATAGCGATGGAATTTGGCATTTTTCCAAGACGCCAGAGAGTTCAGCATATCTGCCGTGGAACTTTTCACTTTGCTGTTTTGTGCTGCCCTGTTGGGATCTGGCTGCAGCTGCTACCTATGCTCTAATTTTCCTACAAAGGAACTGGTTTTCAGTTCGAGCTTGTCAGGAAATTGTTTTCCCACTTGGAATTGGGACGGCAAGTTGAAATACCATATTTTTGTGAACAGAAAATTGGAAAAAATGTTGGTTTGGGTCAACTGAAACTTTGTTTGAATTTAAATCATTTACAAAAATTACTCTAATTTGTGTAAATTTTGTCTTGAAACAGAAAACAGAAAATTTTCCATTTAAAAATGTCAAAATGTGGTGTTTTGACAATTTCCAAACTGAACATTTGTTTGAGTTGCGAAATTGAAACCGAAATGTCCCTGTTAAATATTTTCACTGCTCCATGGAGCCAGACCTGGAGTCCAGCTGCTCCCAGAAGTGTAGGCAAGCAGTTAGGCTGCCTGAAAAAAAATGTGCAGTAACAGAGGAAATAAATTGCTCCCCACTTCCTTGGTGCACATGGGAAGAGGGCCTGGAAAGCTGGTTCTGAGCAGGGCAGCGATTGATCCAATGGGAGTCTATTTAACGCGTCTAGTCTAGATGTGATAAACTGACCGCTGAACGCTCTCCCGGCGACTCCAGTACTCCACCAGAGTGAGAGGCGCATGCGGAGTCGACGGGGGAGTGTCAGTAGTCGACTCACCGCAGTGAGTAGATAGATCTAAGTACGTTATTCACGTAGCTCAAGTTGTGTAAAATACCCTTCATTCCTGCCCACCCCCCCAGTGTAGACCAGACCTTAGCTTTAGAAATAATAGTCATACGTGTCTTTTTTGAGTATTTTCAGTGATGAGATAGACTGGGTGTGTTTGCAGGTTGGTGGGGGGGGCAGGAATGAAGGGTATTTTATGGAGATAGTATGGATTACTGTTGCAATAGAATGTGGGGGCTACAGCTAGTGCCTGTTATTCTGCAGAGTACTCAGCGTTCTGCTTATGATACTACTTGCAAATTGAACTGTGAGTATGTACAACAAAAGAGTAGGCTAAGCAAATTGTCAATACAAATTTTCTGAACTACAATCCTGTTTTTTTTTTTTTTTTCATATGTCTACTCTAAGGCTAACGGCCTGATGCTACTACTCATGCAAATACTCCATTTGACCTCAGTACGACTACTCAAGTAAGAAAGAACTGCAGATTTCTGCCTTAGCAGAGAAGGTATAGCCTTCAAAATTTACCTTCACAGTTTAATCCAGTAGAATCCAGAGAGAAGCCTCTCTGACACTCACAGCTGAAACTTCCAGGAGTGTTTTGACAGATTCCTTTTGATCCACAAAGTGATGGCTGTGAACCACACTCATTGTTATCTAGAAAAAAATGCAGTGATTTAAAAAAAAAAAATGTATACAGGTACAGGAGGAGAAAGAAAGTACATAAGGGATGGGGTTAAGAGGTTACACATACAGAGTAGTTTGCACCTACTAAACTTGCAAGTCTAATTACTTAATTTGCAGATTTAGAGCCATAAGTACTTAAATATTTGTGCTTGTACTGTGATTCAGTCTCTGGTGCAAAATACAGGTACAGACTGGGTGAGGAAAAAGGAGGATGGTCTTTTGAACATTTGGCCCACTGTACACTACAGATGAGGATGGCTTTAATTGGTAAGACATATATGCAACATTTTTTAAAAGACATCTGTAGCTATCAAGGGAAAGAAAAATATCTTTAATCTGTTTTTGATTGCTTTTTTTTAAGTCAGATTTTAATATTTTACCTCTGTCTCTATGTGGTTACATTTAGAAACTACCTTCAAATAGTCACTACAAAAATGATTATTGTAGTTGAGCTTCAGATATTTTTGCTTTTCATAATTATCTGCCTTTTTGAACTACTGAGAAATAAAATACTCTCCATCTGTGTATTAATATTAAATCTGTGGTACAAAATAAATCTATCAAAAGGCTCATATTAAGTATTGCCCTTGTTTTTATAACAAAGAAAAATGTACGAAAACTTTGTGTTGAAGTGTTCTTACCAATACAAGCAGTATGATGTTGAGTGAAGCCTGGTGGACATTTACATGTGAAGCCCCCAAGAGTGTTGACACAGAGGAACTGGCAGTTGTGTTGTTTGGTTTGACATTCGTCAAGATCTGAAAGTAGCAGATTTATCTTAGTAAGACTCAGTGAAAAAGATTTAACCATATTTGTTCTCTTTAAAAAGATCATTTGAAAGTACTTCCTTTTTAACTTAATAATTTTTTTATCACTTGAAGCTTAAATCTGTATTCATCAGGGAAGTACATGCTGGAGCAAGTTAAATAGTGTTATCCCTGATTCTCTACTCTTATTTACACTAGCATAAAAATTGGTGTTAATACAACTTGAAGTTAACAAAGTTACACACGTAGAACTAGTGTAATGGAGTGGCAAATCAGGCCTCTTAGCCACTGTAGTGAGGCCGAGTGGTAGAGTGAGGGACGATTACACTCCCTTTGGATGGTGGAGCCTAGATCGCCCCCCCCCCCACCCACCCGGAAGTATAAAAGGCAGGCCTTGCAGCACAGTTGGGGCAGAGCCTGTGGAGGAGGAGGACGCTCCACCCGTTCCGCTGCAGCCCTGAGGGGGACCTATGCCTGCCTGTTCCTGATCCCCAGAAGCCGACGAGGACTGTCCCAGAGTGCCTGCTGCCGTGTACATGGAGGAGCCAGAGGAGGCCTTGAGGCTACAGGTACAAACCCCGGGGAGGCAGGAAGTGGCTCAGGGACAGCCACGGAGCAGCCAGCTGCAGAGCCAGGCATGGCTCCGTCAGCGTGTTGTGGCTGCATCCCCGCCGATGCAGGGGCAGCCAATCCTGCCTCTGCCAGGGCCCTGGGCTGGGACGCGGTGGAGTAGGGTGGGCCTGCGTCCCCCTGCCACCCCACCCTGGGGTGGCTGACTCCCTACACTATGCAGGAAAGCTCTAACCCTGAGGAAGGAGCCTCCCTTACCGGCTCACCCCCATAGGCAGTTTGCTGGCTGCCTGAGCTCTGCCCAGACCCAAGCCAGCCCTGATAGACTCTGTTTAAGGGCTGACAGCTTGAGCCATCCAAACTCAGGCTATAGCCTGACAGTGACTAGTGATCGCCCAGCCCTATTGTGGCTCTTGGCTGTCCTGCAGACTCTGGTCCTGGCCAGACAGGACCAACCTGAGTGGCCTCCCTCCGAGTGGGAGAGCGAGGGACCATTACAGCCACTCATTTTCTGACCATTGTGCACCTAAAGTAAATTAGCATTCGCTTCCTACTGCAGTTGGAATTGGTGCAAGGCTTTTTCTGAGTCATTCTACCGTTTTTTTTTTTAAATCCAATTTATACCTGTTTTATACCGAGTTGAATGCCGAATTCCTGAAAGTTGTATGCCACTTATACCTGACATGCAACATATACCACCTTCTATATCACCACTGACTTTGGACCAGAGATTTCCCTGGGAGCTGCAGCTGTTATATCACTTCTTGGAGTTGAGGGTATTTATTAGGGCTGTCAATTAACCACAATTAAACATTTTTAATCACACTGTTAAACAATAGAATACCAGATGAAATGTATTAAATATTTTGGATGTTTTTCTACATTTTCATATATATTGTATTCTGTGTTTGTAATTGAAATCAAACTATAAAGTATTATTATTATTCTGAATATTTGCACTGTAAAAATGATAAAAGAAATAGTATTTTTCAATTCACCTCATACAAGTACTGTAGTGCAATCTCTTTGTCGTGAAAGTGAAATTTACAAATGTAGATTTTTTTGTTTGTTACATAACTGCACTCAAAAACAAAACAATGTTAAACTTCAGAGCCTACAAGTCCACTCAGTCCTACTTCTTGTTCAGCCAATCGCTAAGACAAACAAGTTTGTTTACATTTACAGGAGATAATGGTGCCCTCTTCTTATTTACAATGTCACTAGGAAGTGAGAACAGGCATTTGCATGGCACGTTGGTAGCTGGCATTGCAAGGTCTTTATGTGCCAGATATGCTAAACATTCATATGCTCCTTCATGCTTCCATGCTGATGATGCTCGTTAAAAAAAATGCATTAATTAAATTTGTGACTGAACTCCTTGGGGGAGAATTGTATGTGCCCTGCTCTGTTTTAGCCGCATTCTACCATATATTTCATGTTATAGCGGTCTCAGATGATGACCCAGCACATGTTGTTCATTTTAAGGACACTTTGACAAAACGCAAAGAAGGTACCAGTGTGACATTTCTAAAGATAGCTACAGCACTTGACCCAAGGTTTAAGAATCTGAAGTGCCTTCCAAAATCTGAGAGGGATGGGGAGTGGAGCATGCTTTCAGAAGTCTTAAAAGAGCAACACTCTGATGGAGAAACTACAGAACACGAACCACCAAAAAAGAAAATCAACCTTTTGCTGGTGGCATCTGACTCAGATAATGAAAATGCATCAGTCTGCACTGCTTTGGATTGTTATCGAGCAGAACCAATCATCAGCATGGAGGCATGTCCTTTGGAATGGCGCATGAAGGGACATATGAATCTTTAGCGCATCTGGCACATAAATATCTTGCAACACTGGCTACAACAGTGCCATGAGAATGCCTGTTCTCACTTTCAGATGACATTGTAAACTAGAAATGGACAGCATTATCTTCTGCAAATGTAAACAAACTTGTTTGAGCAATTGGCTGAACAAAAAGTATGACTGAGTGGACTTGCAGGCTCTAAAATTTTACATTGTTTTATTTTTGAATGCAGGTTTTTTTCTACATAATTCTACATTTTGTAAACTCAACTTTCATTATAAAGAGATTGCACTACAGTACTTGTATTCGGTGAATTGAAAAATACTATTTTGTTTTTTTTTACAATGCACATATATAAATACAAAGTGAGCACTGTACACTTCGTATTCTGTGTTGTAATTGAAATCCATATATTTGAAAAAGTAGAAAACATCCAAAAATATTTAAATAACTGGTATTCTATTATTGCTTAACAGTGTGATTTAATAGCGATTAATTTTTTTAATCGCTTGACAGCCCTAGTATTTATAAAGTAGCCATTGCTAGATGTAACTGACAACTTTCTTCACCTTTACATGTCTTTCCATCCTCTTGCAGGATGTAGCCACGGGGACACGAGCACTGGTAGCTTCCTTCTGAGTTCTTGCAGATAAAGTTGCATGGTTTTGGAGACTGGGAGCATTCATCAAGATCTAAGTAGGAGAATCAGTAATTAGTAAAAATATTCAGTTACTTACAAGGATGCTACTGAACAGCTGCACAAATCTCTAATTTTTCCAAATTATTTTTATATTCTTTCCATGCTTCCGAATTGTCCTTTTCTTTACAGATGCAAGCTACCAATGAAATAACCTGAGGGGGTGGATAACTGAAGCAACAGTGCATTCGCTTAGAGGATCAGCTAGAATAGTGAAACTAATTTCTAAAGTCAAAGCCTCTTACTTTATGATCCCTTTAGTCTTAATTAATGGTAACTTCTGACATGTCCTTTGGAGCAATTAATTATTAGCCTCTACCTGCCAAAAGCTTATTCTCCAAACCATGATTTGTCTTGTTAGTGGCCAGTTCAGTGGTATCTCATTCATGTTGTTGCTGAAATACCACTAGGTTAGCTGGACTGTAATATCCTAAATCAGGTCTCAGAGCTCCCCAAAACTAAATGTGAAGACAAAAATGTATTTTGTGAAGAGAGATAATTTTTGTATTCTGAGGCTTTAAAGAATTTACCTGGGAATTTCACTATGAAAATAAACATTTCATTTAAAAAAAAAGTCTTGGATTTGCAAAAATACTAAGCATTACAGTGATAACCTTACCCACACAGGATGTCCCACTTATTTCAGTGGTGTAGCCAACTTTACAAAAGCATCTGAAGGAACCCATTGTGTTGATGCACTGGCCATTTCTACACAGATTTGGCATGACCTTACATTCATCAATATCTGGAGAGGAAATATAAACATGTCACCTTTTTAAAATATGATAAGCAGAAGCTCATTAGTATCACATTTGAATGTGGCATCTACAGTCTAATTGAATCTAGAAACATCTAATTTTTAAAACCAAGCTCATTACCCCCCCCCCCCCACTTTTTTCTTTTAATTCTCTCACTTGCCTTTTTTGAGAGCTGATAAAATGATCTTGTTCTCAGTGATAAACTCCAGTTTGCTGACCCTGATGGAATTACAGGACATTGAAACAGTACTGGGTGTATACAGATTCCTTTTTTACCCTAATATTCTACAAACTTTCCCACCAACATGCTTCTACTACAAACGCGTATTCCTTACTTTGTCGTTAGAGATGGGCCCAATCCAATCACCCTTCATATTTTTGTTAAATTCTGTTCTACATCTGGATCTGAACTCTGTAACTTGTCCAACCTAATTCTCTTGCTGATGTGCTGAGAAACCAAGCTCCAGTTTTACGAACTTAATTTACACAATGTTTAACAGAAGTGAATTTTCTTTAGATTGGTTTGACTTTCTTTTAACAATCATAGGAATTAAAAACACATGTTTATGATTTCTTTGTAGAAATACGCAGATCATACAATGAAACTATTGTGTAGCTACAGGTTTCAGCTGTTGATGCCTTTTGGCTCATGTATATATGTTTTGTAGCATGCAACAGCTTCTAGATCAGGGGTGGCCAATAATTTTCTCAGGGGGGCCACTCCACGAATTTCGGTAAGTTGTCATGGGCCGCACATTTCTACTATATTAATGGAGGAGGTGCGGGGTCCGGGAGGGAGTTTGGGTGCAGGAGGGGGCTCTAGGCTGGTGCAAAGTGCTGGGTGCAGGAGAGGGTGAGGGGTATGTGCTTTGGGAGGGAGTTTGGTGCAGGAGGTTGGGGTATGGGAGGGGGTGCGAGGTACAGGCTCAGGCCAGTGGCTGCAGCCGGCACCTATCTGCACACCCTTTGGGGGGAGGGAGAGCAGGTCTCCGTGCGCTGCCTGCACCCGCAAGCACAACCTCCAGTTTCTGGCCAATAGGAACTGTGAGGATGGTGCTGGGGGCGGGGACAGCACACGGAGCCGTCTCCTTCCCCCTCCCAGGGGTGTGCAGAGACATGCTAGCAGCAGCCCGCTGCTGCCGGGAGTGGCGTGGGGCTATGGCAGGCAGGCAGCCTGCCTGAGCGTCCCGCTGTGCCACAGGACTTTTAGCGGCCTGGATTCGGAGATCGCAAGGGGGAAGAGAAGGCCAGACAGAAATGTTAGATGGGCCAGATCCGGGCCGCAGGACATATTTTGCCCACCCCTGTTCTAGACAGGTTTTAGCCTTTCAGTTTTAGTCATCGTCTCCTGTTTTAGGACTCAATCCTTGCTTATATGAATATTCCCACAGCAGGCACTAGGTAAGGATTTGTAGGTGCTGCTCATTGAAAAGCATATGAAATAAACTATTGGATGTATAGAAAATACCAAGCCGAGCAATTCTGCAGTAAACTTCAGAAATGCTGGTAACTTCAGCTAAACATCTGAGATTTAAGAAAGCATGGTACTTTCTGTGTTATCTTTGTCTATTTCCTCTCCTCTACCTCTTTACCTGCTCTTCCCACAATTACCTCTTCCATCTGTTGTATATCCTGGTCCATGTGGACAGAGTTTCTTATATTGGGTGGTTCCTGGCAGTGGACAAAGCTCACACTGGTTACCCCAGCCTCGCCCTCCATCACAGCAGCACTCTGACTTGGTGACAAGGTTACGGCTACTGGAAGCCATCTGGCACATTGTCTGTAAAACTTCAGCAAAGCAGAATCCTTGGCGGTTATCTGAAAGGAGAGTGGAGGGGCCAAGAAAGGATGTGAGCTGGATGTGTATTAAACAGGAAGTCTCACTGATACTATTATGGTCCATTATTGTTACATATAAATGCTTTTAAAAGTGAACTAGAAAAAAACTGCGGTGACCCCAGATTTATGTGCTGAGTGACTCTTATAGCCACCAGTCTTTGGGAAGCATTTAGCATATTAATGTGGTTTGTCTTACCTTACTCTACAAATACTTTGATAATCTACTGCTCTTAAAGGGTTGCTAGGACTCCCAAGTGAGTCAGTGGTTACATGAGACCTGGTATCAGTTATGTCTCAGAAAAATACATCCTGGAGCATCCCCCAGTGAACCTGGCAGAGCAGCCTACTTGTGTGAATGATAAAATAAACCAGCAAAACTTAAGTGTAAACATGGCCTTAGCATGCTAAATATCCCCCAATTAGCATATTTTTTTTACACAGAGGATACCGACACTAGTAATAGGTCCAGTATCATCTGCCTGATTTGTTAGTTAAAATGGACTGGATTGCCTCATTGCAGATTATTCTCTGAAAGTAGCTCTTTCACTGGTAAAATTTTTCCTTTCAACGTAAAAATCAGCTGTATTTTACTAAAAGTGATACACCATAGATCATATTCATTCCTGGATTTTCACTGGCTTGTAGAAGCATAGTATCTCCATCCTACACCTATGCAGTGTAAGAAAATCCATCAGGAGGGATGTTGAGGAAGCAGAGCAAATTTTAACTTGTTCTCTGCTGGGAACCCCCAAAAGACACAGGGCTAAACTGATTCAGATGAGTGGTTCCTGCTGGTGGGGCACTACTCACATCTTTTATATTTGTTCTGTTAGATACTGTGAGGGAGGACAGGTGACAGCAAATTGCTTGATCGTCCTCTGTGCAAAGCTACTGAGGAATAGAATCAGCAGGTACAAAGAGCTAAATTTACATTTCCCTGCATAAGTTAGGGTTTTTTTAGGTATGCCTTTATTGTTCCACTTAATTTGAACCACCAGCTAAAATTACACCATGATATTAAATGGTCTCCTCATTAAAAATATAACCTGTATTGCAGCAACTTTAGAGAGATTAACAAGATCCAATTTAGTTGGAAGAGAATTATTTTCTGTAAACACAGTGTATCTGTGTATTAACAGATGTTCCTGACTTAAAGCTTTCACATTTCACCGTTTTAAAAAGGAAGCTACAAATCTTTATTAAGGAAATCAGGTAACTAATTGTGATATCCCAGCATACATCATGTGGTGACGTCATAGCTACCATGAAATATTGCTAGAATGTGGACCTGAATAATGGAGCAGCAGATTTTTAGTGTGGGGAATAGTTTGAAATGTAAAGTATTTATATATTTTATTGAATATTACTTGAGTCCTTTAGGGAATTACTTTATAGCCTTTACCTAATGGCCACTTATGCATCCATTGTTTAAAGGAGTAAGGATTTTTTAATCACTTTATGAAAACTGATTTTAATAATTGTAGATATACAGAATTTTTTTCCAGAAACCTGTAAATGACTTATGAGCCTAACTACTGATGGGTTTCAATGGGATTTAGGTTCCTCAGTCATTTAGGTGCTTTTGAAAATTTTTACCCATGGTCATCTAATTAAATTTACCAAAGACAAGCAATCATTGCCCTGTTCCCTCCCGCCCCCTAATTTTATTAGTCCACATTTAGCTATCTTGAAATCTATTGGATTTCAGTCAGTTCAAAATACTGTACAGAAGGCAATAAAGTCAAGTGCAGTTACACTGATTAAAGCCTCTGGCTATCAATTTTAATTCTGCTTATGCTTAACTAATTTAAATATCAGTAAAACTTTACACCTGTGACTGAGTTTTCCTACTGTGGAGCCATACTTTGAAAATGTCAACATGATTCACTTCTATATACTAACTAAGAAATAGCTGAAGTCAACTAAATAGGTATATTGTGCAAGAAATGTTGAAAGCTAGAGCTCATTGAGTACATGCTGACCTGGAGTTCATACAAAGCTTTGATTCATACGTAAGCTAAATGGAACTCTGCCACAAGACTGCACAATCTGATCAGCAAATGTATTGGGCTTTAATTCTAAAGAAATACCCAGCACAATGCATTGCAGTGATACCTTGACCCTAAAAGCACTGAAGGGAAACAGCACCAAGCAAACTCCCCCAAAATGTAATTTTTGAAAATATCTGTTCATGTATTTAGTTCAAAAGAGCAGTGTATTTCCTTGGGATTGATGTTGGGCTGGGATTAATAGCCTGAGCCATCCTCGTTCCGTTTGGTCACTAATCTTCAGAAGTGCCCTGCACCTTGAATGTTACTACTCTTTTATGGAATCAACACTCTGTTGATAACAATTTACATGAGAACTGGTTATACAGTAAGTAGGAAAAAATATCACAATCCTTTTTTAATGCAAAAATTCCGTTAAATATACTTTCACTTTCACTTGTTGGCATTGTAACATGTTTTTACAATGTACTGTATTACCATGAATATTGCTCCAGAGTAGATCTTGCAGCTGCACTTCATTTGATAATAAAAGAACAACCAGAAAGCAATTACACAGTGCAGAGTGCCAGAATATACTGAATCAGCATGTAATAGTAACTACAAAATCTTTTTCCTAACTTTTTGTAAAATCTGTTATTTTGGATTCATAATTGGTCACTTAGGTGGGAGATTAAATGCACCCTGCCTCACCTGCAGGACTTGATTCTGGCACTGCAGCTTCAGATGCCGCTCCTGTTTTAAGAAAGATCTGCTGGCTTCTGTGTTTAGGCTTGGGTAACACTAGCTGCCAAGACAGAAATCATCAGCTCTTCTGGCTGATGATCTGTCCATGGTTCTCTTGTAGAAAGCATATCCTGGCAAGGGCTTCCCTCATCTCGTGGTTTTTCTTGGCTCTGACTAGCTAGCCATCCAAGCAGAGATGCACATAGGCCTTCCTTTTTCTAGTCTGCTACCAGCAACATCATTTTAATGCCAGGTTGAATGGGAGAGCCTGATACTGATAATGTTGTGAACCATAGGGATTGCTGGTCTGATGTGTTGGGTTTCGAGCAAAGGTCTCCATATTCTCAATGCAAATTTCAAGTACTTATGGTAATTGGATGCAAATTTAGTGACAGAGGGCTAGTGTCACAAAGGGGTTTAGGCACCTGCTACTTTAGGTGCCCAAATCCAAAAGTCAGATGGCGGTGGGATTAACAATCTAACCCTATAGGCTCCTGAAGTTCCTAAGCATTGTTTCCACTGATAGACACCTCAAATGCCTACATGTCTGCTGTTGGGCATGCACAAAACCACCTGAGTCCTGACACCTAGTGCCTCATTCACGCCTAAGCCCTAGTGGGAGTCACAAACTAGGCATTCCCCTGCCTACCTAATCCTCAAGGCTTGATCCAGTAGGCATGCGGGGGAGGGAGGCTGTTCCTGTAAATATTTAAATATTCATTGGCATAGGGAGTTGAATCCAGGTCTTCCCCCATCTCAGGTGAGTGCCCTAACAGGAGAGATTGAGAAGAGACTCATCCCAGAGTATCCTATAGTGATGGCACTCTTCTAGGAGGTGGGGTACCTGGGATCCAAGCCCTTCTCCACACCATGTAGGTCTCTAACATTCTGGTGAGTGTCCTATCCATTGGCAATAATTGACTAAAAGCACCACCAAATACCCTCCTCTTCCTCAGGCACCTAAGCCAGGTCAGCCCTAAATCCAGGTGAGAGTTTACAGCTGAAATTCCCAACTGGAGGGAGGCACCACCTGTTTAAGCATCTAACTCTCTTTGAGAGGCAGGCTACATCCGTCTCATCAGCATATCATATTGGTTAGTTAATGGGGGTCCCTGCTCTAACTTTTCCAATGCGCAGTGTAGACCGCCTGGGTGCCTAAGTGAGAGTGGCAGATTCCAGTGGGCAGCAGGGTGCCTAAAAGTCAGATGTTGCAGCACCTAGTCTTAGTCCCCTTTGTAGCTAGCCTGAAAACTTCCTGTGTAGGATGGGGAAGCAGGGATATCAGTCCACCTGTTGAACCAGTCATGATGCTGATGGTGGTTGTGTCAATGCTGAAGATCTGCTTGTAGGTTCAGAACAGGGATTTAAATTATCACTGCAACTACATTTGGATGAAGATGTTTCCCTTGAAAATATTTCACAAGCAGGATCATGAAACCCAGTTTCATTCAGTGGCACATTTACTCTTGAAGAAACTGATTTCCTGCATTTTTTGGGAGAAGCATAAATCCTAATGTCTCAACAATTCTTACAGTTGTAGTTTGCTTTAGAAGAATTATTTCGTTTCATCACTTCAGTTCATTCAATTGCTTCCCCCCCCACTTCTTAAAATGTTAAGCATTTTGAATCAGATAAATTGATACACTGATGTTACCAAAATATTAAACAATAACCAGTTGTTTGCTCTGTTGAATGGTAGCTTTTGTGTTTACTAATTAAAATGAGAAACCCCTTTGTGAATTCAACACTATGAAGACTGAAAAAAATCCAAGATATTATCAGATGCCCTGCTATCTTCCAGAAGTTACTAACAAACTAAGCCCTGCTGGACAGTTAACAACTCTAGTCACTCTCCTTTCTTCAGCATGCAGTAACCGCTTCATCAACCACTCCTGCCTCTCTCCCAAGTTATCAGTGACTGCATTCATTTGCCTTCCTCTTCAGGTTATTAGACTATCCTAAAATTGTTTCCAGGTAGGCACAAGATCCTTCAAGTTGGTATTAGCTCCCTTTTAATTGTTTAGAATTTATTTAAAATGTTAATTTACAGACTGAAATTAGAGCCTATGACGTATAGAATTTTGCCAGTAACATTTCCTGTTCTTACTTTAAATGTTCATACTATAATAATCTCCATTTCGGAAAAACAGTGAGTTAGGAAAAAATTAATCAAAATAGTTACTGAAAAGTAATGATTTGTATTTATTTTTTACACACAACTGTACAGTATAACAGATCTAACATTCGAATTCTGTAGCAGCAGTATCTGGCTCATAAATGGAATAATTAGAAATATTTTGCTCTTAATGTGAGATTTGTTATTTAACATTAGCATTAGCCTCGCTTACCCTATATGCTTTTTTCCTTCAGCATGAAACCACCATTTTTCCTGGCTATGTTAATTATCATTTTTTCCCAGAAATAAAATAAATCATTGTTTTCTCTTTGAAAACTCAATTTATCTTAATCCTGAAAAACAGATCAAGGATTGTGATTTAATCTATTGTACAGCCAGGAGACATGTGAAGTACTCAGGGTCTGCATTATTGGTAGAAATCCTAGCAAGCAGCAAGCATAAAATATTTTTTATTTAAATATTATTGCACAGAGTTTATACTTTTTCATGTAATGGGAAATGTATGCCAAGGAAATCAACTTACCAAGGCACTCAGTGCCTGATGGGCTTGACTGGAATCCTTCATTACATTCACACCTGTAGCTTCCAATAATGTTCACGCAGCGACCATTTTCACAGATACCTGGCTTGGTACGGCATTCATTTTCATCTTTACAAAAATATCACACATATACACACAATAAATGTGATTTAAAACTTATATGAATTGACAGACTAAAAACTGTCAGTTATTTACTCAGCAGGCAAAGAAAATTCAAACATTTTGGTAACTAATATATTTGTATGCGGTGGCCAAAAGACAGCTGAGTAAGCCTCCAAAAGCTGATGTTCACTCTTCTGTTGAGAACTCAGCACACATGTGCTTTGAAGAAGGTATGGAAAAATATAGCAACTTAGAAAGATGAAACCTTGTCAATTTCCTACCAATTATAGTAAGTTTTAAATGAATCATGGCATAAGCTCACTGCACTACAACTTTGTCCAGCAATTAGCATTAAAATGAAATTTTATACACTAATGAAGTCATTCAAAATAAAATAGTGTGAGCCATTAAGAAACAGAAAATTAATAGTTAAAGAGTATGTCACATGACCATGATTCTATAAAGTGTGCCTGTTCAGGAAGGGCACCTAAACACATGCTTAAGTCCCACTGAAGTCAGTAAGAACTAAGTATGCTTAGGTGCTTTCCTAAAATAGGGTTTATAATCCCAAAGTATCTGCTCCTTATTTTTCCCATATTAGCTTGCAAAAAACAAATTGATACAGTAATTTCCATAGGTGCTTAAAAGAACAACACTGGAAGGTTTGCCTGCTCAGGACAAAAACAGAGGTAGGTTTGAATCCAACAACTATCTCTCGCGTAAAGGCACAATTCTTGATTTCTTACTAGCAAATAGACTGATATACTTTATGATTAAAGAAGACTGTTTTCCTTGAATGCACAATAAAATAATAATTCTGTAAGGAGAGATTTTACTCTGCTGCTGAGGGAAGATTATTACTGTTCTCTTGAACACATTCACCAGGATGTCTGTTGAAGAGAACTAAAGATTTTTTTTTTTTTTTTTCCAACTTGGAGATGAATTCCAGTACTTTTTGTCAATACAGAAAGCTTCAGAATGGGCAATGGATTTGTGACACTGCAAGGGAAAAATTCTGATTCCAGACACAGCAGCACTTGGCAAGATCTATCCATTTTTCCCTCTAAACAAATTACAGTAATGGTCAAGGGAAGCTGTTTGCCTATTCATCTTAAGATGAGAGAATTATTCTGAATTTTGGTGGTTTTTAATTTCTATGAATTCTTTGCTGCTGATGGCTGGAGTAAAATGTTCATATTTTGCTCTAGATCGTTACCCCTTAACTCTGAAAAAGCTGGATACGTACATATAATTTGTCTACTATTAATACAGTCTTTTGCAAATATATCATTTATTTACCTACAATAATTATTCTACTTTTATTATTCATATTTAATGAACAATCAAAAGAGATACCTTTTGGCTAGCTAATTAAGGCTTTAATGGGTAGTCTCAGTAATTTTAAGACTTAATTCTTACAACCCTGTGCACCGAAAGCAAAGGTAGGCCACACAGAAAAAGAAACAAATATAGACCTAAGGCCCTAACTGTTATTTATGATAAGTAGTCCTGAGTTCACTGGGACTTCTTGTGTAAGAATTACTGACTGTAAAGATTAGAGAATCAAGCCCTAAAACAAGAAAAGACTGGATGGAACGGGGTTAAAGTAGACTTGTCAAGTGGAAAGTTCAAGAGACCTTGTGTCTCCATCCCCATGAACAGATGTTTGGGTATATGTAGCTGAGCACAGATGCAATGTTGTGTTTTTGTCCGTACAAAATATTGCAGATGCAATTCTGAGGAGTTGTGCCTCTAATTACTTTATCTAAACCCACAGTCAAGTAGCAAAGGGTGTAATTAATTAGCACCTAGCTGCCATTTATGATTTTGGCGGTCTCCCTGTTAGCCTACAATTCAATAATTCATCATTTTAGGAGCGGGTTTGGAGGGGTAAAATTGTGCAAAAAATTAGCCCTTTAAAGTTTCAATGCAGAAAACAACCGAGTCACAAAGGGATAATAATATCGCTTAGGGAGTTGGCTTTTTCCAAAAGATAACTGAAGTTGGCTCAAAATCAGAGTAACAACTTTATAGCAATACTTCAATGTCAAGCAGTACAAGACAGAGTAAATTTTCTGTATCTCTTTGTATTTAAAAATTCCCACCCTTTCAGTGATCTTGGACTGCTTGAGAGAAATAAGTCTCTGGTTATCTCAATTACTTTTCAAAGAGGTATATAATTCTGACACCTAACCAAAGAATGCTCTGAGTAGACGCTCCCTGGGTTACATAAACCCGGTTTATGCAAATCTGGATTTATGGAAAAGGTTCCGTAAGTTCTGTAAGCTTCCCCCTCCGACCCCCGTAATTTTTGGGTATACGTTCCCGACTTACACAAGGCGTTCCGGAACAGAACGCTTGCATAAGTCGGGGACCATCTGTAGTTATTTTCCAAATGTACTTGTATATTAATTTTTCATTTTAATATTGGAGCAATATATGAAGTGTTCCCAAGCCTTACCCATGCAGCCTTCTCCATCAGGTCTACGGGTCATTCCAGGAGGGCAGATACACATGAAGGTGCCAATCAAATTTTTGCACATCATGCCTCTTGATTCACAATCATGAAGACCTTCAGCACATTCATCCAGGTCTGAAAAAAAATGTAGTATGTGTTGTATTTCAAATAACAAAGACCTAGCATGAATGCTTTCTTGTAGGTTCAGTTGTAGAAGACAACTAGTATTTGTTGTTCAGAAAATATCATTTTTATTTTTCTTCTTAACCACAAACTGTTTTTATTAAGAGTAAATTAGGTGACAGGCTTCTTGGGGAGGATTGAGGGGGCATGTGAGCTCTGCAATTAATCAAAAGCCTGAGAGCCACTCCTAATTTGTATAAAATTAAGCAAATAGCAGTAACCTCCATCTTTAACATTGTTACAGTATAACCCACAGAGAGGACATGCTCCAGCATGAAATGCTCCATCTTGATCCAAGTTTTTGTGGCAAGTGGACAACGAGGCCCACCAGGTGATATTCTGTCTTGGACACAATGCTGAGTGTATCAATTTGGTACATCATATGGTAGGTCCTGTTGCAACATTTTATTAAAAAGGCTGGATACAGGATGCACTGAAAAAAAAACTTTTGACTGTACTTTGATTATTACTGGGTAACAGGCATGGGGAAAAAATTACATTTCAATAGCCATTACTTTCTAAAACTTTTTTTAAGTTAATTACCTTTGCACATCTTTTGGTCTTCTCTCAGTTCATAGCCAACTGGACAGGTGCATTCATAGAAACCGTAAGTGTTGATGCACCGAAAAGCACACAGCAAAGGGTTCTGCGCACACTCATTTATGTCTGAATAGTAAGGAAAAGGGAGACTGAATGCTATGTTCCAGTTTAATTGTAATAGCACCACTAGAACTTTCTTTATACCCACATTTTCTGTGTTACCATCTAAAAAGTGTTAGAAATCCTGGGAATTTTTTTGTGTATTTCTGAAGCAGCATAAACAAGAAATAAATATATCCTCATACATATTGACTTTTATAACATACACTTCTAAAGTCACCTTTAAGGTTAGAGTTGCAGGTGTTTTGTATTTTGGTTTGGTTTGTGATTTTACTACCTGACACTATTTACAATAGACAGTCTTGCATTTCCCAAGCTTTTGAAAGCTGAGTTCCTATTCAGGAAAATAAACTAATCATGCCCTCCTTCAAACCCACCATATATTGTTAAAGGCCCATCCAAAATGAATAGATCTTCATAATATGATCCTCTCTCTGCTTTCTTACATGTTTTGTTGAGCAGTGAAATAGTTAATGTTGACAATTAAAGTATTATTAGTGGCATTTGACTTAACACCCAATGAAATGAATGGGGCATGTCACACTCCAAAGCTATTGTGTCAGGTTCTCTTCAAACTCAGGCAAACACTTTTGAACCAACTACACTCTGGTACCATTTTCAAGGTTTTCTTTACACCCCTTATTTGTAACAGCTAGACCCTTATTTTCAAATGAAAGCTGAGACGCTGGAGAACAGTTGAGTAGCCTATCCATGTCCCTTCTCTCCCTCCATCGCTGGAGGCCACACCCTAAGATTTGGGAAAAAACTAACAAGCAGCATATTTGACTATTAAAATAAACATACTTATCTGCACTCACATGCCACGTTAATGGCCATTACAATGTATTGATGAGGAAATTTAAGATGTTCAGTTATTCTTAGAAACACTTCTCTCAGGCAACATATTTCTCTAGAGGTGGGTGAGGAGAAAACTTTTCCTTCAAAAGGAATGTTAGCAGGGTTACACTGCACCACACACTAGCTAGTCATGAAAAGTACTATTTTTGCAACATTTACTTTTACACAGCTCATTTCAGAACCCTAAGCTTTATTTTTCATTGCCATATTTCAAGAGGAGAGATTCCTTTTAACTTATAACTTTGACTTTGTAATAAAAACCCAATGTATACCACCTCGATAGTGTGATGGTAAATAAAATATTTTAAATATAAGAGACAAAGAGGAGGTAAAAAGGCGGAAATCATAATTTACCTTCACAATTCATCATTGGGCCTGGCTCAAATCCTTCATGACAGTTACATTCAAAACTACCAATCACATTAGTGCATGTGCCATTTCCACATGGATTGCCAATCGAACATTCATCAGTATCTAGGATGAAATAAGTAAAACACAAACTTAAGAGAACTGGGACACAGGCTAAGGGGTATTTTAAGTTTATGAACTTTAAGCATTGCTATCCTTGCAATACAGTTTGCCTAATGTAGAATCAGAACTTACCCACACAGTGCACTCCAGTGTAATCTAAGTTGTATCCCATGGGGCACTCACAGCGGAATGATCCATCAGTGTTGATACAATGACCATTTGAACAAATGCCTGGGCTCTCAAGACATTCATTGACATCTGAAAAATAGAAAGCCATGTAAACTGCAATCTTTCAGCTCTCAAACTTCACTGTTTTTTATATTAAATATTACATTTCTAATAAAAAGCAGGAAATGACCAAAAAGTAAACATCTTGTTCTATGTGTCTTGGGCCAAAATATAACTATGCAGTTTCAAAAATAGAATATATCTTGTAAGCTTTCTCAGTGTCCCAAAACTTCTGTCACACTTGAAAACAAAACAAAAACCACAAAATAAAAAAAAGCTTTACCAGAAAGAATAAAACAGCATTACCCAATGGCACCTCGCTTAACTGGGAATTAAAGATTTTCTAAGTGGTGTCAGAAATAAAACAATACCTTCCCGTGTATCATCAATCCCAGGGATAGTTCCATGGCCATAGGGACACAAATCCTGGAAAGCAACTGTAGAGGAACATTTTAAACAATTATAAACAAACAAGGATGAAAGTGATAACACCATTAAGGCAGCTGAATTTAATTAACACCCATGAAAGAGAGTGAGTTTTGGATAGATATTCCCACCATATATTTTCCCCGTTATTGAGTTGTATTTTTCCCTTCTTGCTAGTTTCAACTGCAACAGCCTTTACTAGTAATAAGCCTGAGTAATCGTGTCAGAGCCTATAGAGCAGCTTTCTTAGCACATAATCATTTAATGCGTCCCCCTCAGTTTTAGTGTAAACCAAATAGTAGGGTAACAAAACAAATGCCAGTGACGCTTTTGTGTTTCTGGGCACTAACCCACATTTTGCCTTTCTCCCTACTACTGCGGGAGGCTAATTTACTGCTGTGTAGGGGCACTATTTTGCCTTCACATTTCAGTCTTTTCCTACACTTTTCCTTCAGTCTTTTCCTACACTTATTATAAACCACGATGCATACCTTCTTCTTCCTTGGGGCAGAGCTCACAAGGATCACCCCATCCCTCTCCTGGCATCTTACTGCAGCAACATTTTGCCTTGGTGGTGTTGAAAGCCTTTGGGACAGAGCATTTCCCATTTTCAAAGTTAGTGAAACAGAAGCTCTGCCGGGTATCTAGAAAAGTGAGAACAAACAAACAAACAAAAAGCAACAGTAATAAGCTAGGTAAGTAAAAAACCCACACATACTATATGACAGGCTCCTACCTGATTAGAGAAAAATGTAGCTGAAAATAACAGGGATAATTCTAGGCCTGAGTTTTCCCCATTATATTAGGGAATACATCTCCCACCCAGACAACAGGATACCAACCCAGTTATGCACAACTGCTGTCTGCTGCATTCAGTGTTGAAGTGAGGACTGCAGCTGTGCCACTGTAGCACTTCAATGTAGACACTATCTACACTGAGGGAAGGGATTTTCCCATTGGCGTAGGTAATCTACCTCCTTGAGAGGCAGTAGCTAGGGTCAATGGAAGAATTCTTCCATAGACCTAGCACTATCTACAGTGGGGGTTAGGTTGGCTTAACTACACCCTTCAGAGATGTGGATTTTTCACACCCTTGAGCAACATCGCTGGGTCAACCTAATGTTTTAGTGTAGACCAGGCCTAAGACTTTTTTGCACATTATTCACCCTCTGCAGGACAGCAGGGATCATCATTACACAGGTAAAAAATACTTCCACTCCTGCCTTTACAAATGACAGCTCCACATAGCCCCAGACTCTGCCAGCCCAGGGAACAAGGAACTGAGCTCATGACGCAAATGCAGTTTTCCTACAAGTAAAGAAGTATTTTTGGAGTATAAAAAGAAAAGGATTCCTTGCAATATTTTGAGGCAAGTTTCCTGTCATGCCTAGCATTTGCCGGATGCAGCAGAGCACGGTGCTATCAGGAAGCTGGTTACAGCTCCATGATTATCTGCCCTAGTCCAGTGCTAGTTCCAGCAGGACTGTACACCATCTTGGCAGAGGTGAATGGCATCCCAATGCCAGCGGCTGTAGAGAGAAAGGTGTAGAAGCTCATAACCTGTGGCACAAAGGGAGCACATCTGGGCAGGGAATCCACCCTTAAAAGAACCAATGGATTTAGTTTTATAAAAAGGATTAAAGGGAACTGTGACTGTTGGTCGTATTGCTAAGTTGTACTAGAAGGTAAGAGATTTATTGTCTTCTGTAGAGCATGGTGCACCATGTGACAAACATTTATTTTGCTGGGAGAACCTAATCAACTTATTTTTAACATCATAAACTTGTAATAAGAGCATGACATGGCAACAATCCCGACAACCTGTGAGACATTACTACATAGTCCCCACTCTTCTTGCAAAGTTTAACTACTGCTGTCAGTTTAACCCTGCATATTACCAAAACACCTTCGTCCATTGTCAGACAGCACAAAGCCTATGGGACAGGTGCATTGAAAGCCTCCTGGAGTATTTGTGCAGGAGCCAAAGAGACAGATGTTGGGGTCTTCATTGCACTCATCAATATCTGCAAAATAATAGGAGAAAAGAGTCATCATTAGGCCACCTGGCATAAATTTTATGTATTTCTTTGATATCTGAAAGAAGATTTGACTTCAGCCACACTCAGTATTCTGTTCAAGCAGCAAAACAGACACAAAAAAGCTCCCCCTTCTTTCCTTTTTAAAATAGCGATTGAAATGTGTAATTTTCCTCTTGTTTATTGGTTTTCATTATCCTGTACAGTTCTAACAGTGTCTGTTTTTAGTCTTCTGAATCTGTATCTTTCCTGTGCCATCAGACGTCACTTTGGGCACATCTTATTGTCTTATTCATACTATAAATGTTAAATGTTTTCAAACCACAATGGGAGCAGATATTTTAGGACCAGGGGAAAAAAGATTCTTCGTAAATATGAAACAGCCAAAGAAGAGTTTAAAAAAGGTGGGTTTTTTTTTTTCAAGTTCTGAGTGAGTCTAAACCTGAAACTAAATTCTAAATGTTCTTGCCTGACTTCAGAAAGAATGGAGCCCCCATGGCACATGCACACATTAATATTTACGAATGTTTTCTGCAGCCACTGTTGATTTGTAGTATATACAAATGTTTCTTTTAAACTCTTGACTTTCAATCACTTATTTAAAAAAACACAGCTAGGTATGTTTAAACATGTGGGATTTAAACATAGCATAAGTTAAACAAAGAAAAATAAAGGAATTTTTACTCTACTACAAATACTTTTTAAGTTCTAGTTATGAAGTACGATACGAACAGAGGAGAAGCAAACAGAGGGAGTTTGCCTGAGAGTTCACCTAGGGGGTGAGCCCACACAGGATTTTGCCTTTCAGGCTTGTGTGAGCAATAAATACATCTGAAGAGGCTCTTGATACATTACAAGGTAGGAAATATAGATAGTGAGGTTGGCTGTTGAGATCATCATGGGATGTGCCAAGTTCTCCTGGACAACAGAAGTGACTTTTTCTGTACAAAGTGCAATCTGGTCTCCATATTGGAAAAAAGGTTAGAGTAAAAAAGACCCATGTAATAATCCTGCATTGCATCTAAGAAAATGAAGACTTCCTGGATAGAAGTCAGGATTTGGTACTGCGGGCACAGCATGCCGAAGAATCGGAGACGACAGCACAGGGGGGACTGAAGAACAAGAAAGAAATTTGGCAGCATATTCCTCCAGAAGAAGAAAAAGAGGAGAACCAGTATACCCCCAATGCAGATAGAGGTAAGCTACCCCCAATGCAGATAGCAGTAAGCAACCACTTTCAGGCTCTCTGCACAGGTACTACTGCTGAGAATGCCTTGGTAGGGTCATCTGGGGGAAAGGATCAGAAGGAGACCCCTGTTGACTGGAAGGCGTGGAATGCATTGTCCTAAGGATCGGGGGTTCCACGACCCCCACTTCCAAGAGGAGGAGAAGGGTGGTGATGGTTGGGGATTCTCTCCTAAGGGGGACAGAATCATCCATCTGCCGTCCGGACCAGGAATCCCGAGAAGCGGGCTGCTTGCCTGGAGTTAGAATTCAGGATGTGACTGCTAGTCTGCAAAGACTCATCAAGCCCTCAGACTTCTACCCCTTCGTACTTATCCATGTTGGCACCAATGATGGTGCCAAGAATGACCTTGAGCGGATCACTGAAGACTACATGGCTCTGGAAAGAAGGATGAAAGAGTTTGGGGAACAAGTGGTGTTCTTGTCCATCCTCCCTATTGAAGGAAAAGGCCTAGGCAAGGACCATCTAATTGCAGAAGTAAATGTGTGTCAGGTGGTGTTGGTGAGTGGGTTTTGGCTTCTTTGATAATGAGCTGATGTTCCAGGAAAGAGGATTACTATGCTGGGCTGGGCTCCATCTATCAAGTACTGGGAAGAGCATCTTTGGACGTGGTCTGGTTAACCTGATAAGGAGAGCTTTAAGCTAGGTCCTATGGGAGATGGTGACAAAAATCCAGCCAATGCACATCTAGGCTCAAGTAACGAAGACAAGGGGAAGGGACTAACTTGCATGATCTAAAAAATAAAAAGGAGTCATATAAAAAATGGAAACTAGGACAAATTACAAAGGATGAATATAGGCAAACAACACAGGAATGCAGGGGCAAGATTAGAAAGGCAAAGGCACCAAATGAGCTCAAACTGGCTACGGGAATAAAGGGAAACAAGAAGACTTTTTATCAATACATTAGAAGTAGGAGGAAGACCAAGGACTGGGTAGGCCCACTGCTCAGTGAGGAGGGAGATACAGTAACAGGAAACTTGGAAATGACAGAGATGCTTAATGACTTCTTTGTTTCCGTCTTCACCGAGAAGTCTGAAGGAATTACTAACTTAGTGAATGCTAATGGGAAGGGCGTAGGTTTAGAAGATAAAATAAAAAAAGAACAAGTTAAAAATCACTTAGAAAAGTTAGATGCTTGCAAGTCACCAGACCCTGATGAAATGCATCCTAGAATACTCAAGGAGCTAATAGAGGAGGTATCTGAGCCTCTAGCTATTATTTTTGGAAAATCATGGGAGACAGGAGAGATTCCAGAAGACTGGAAAAGGGCAAATATAGTGCCCATCTATAAAAAGGGAATAAAAATGACCCAGGAAACTACAGACCAGTTAGTTTAATTTGTGTGCCAGGGAAGATAATGGAGTAAAGTAATTAAGGAAATCATCTGCAAACACTTGGAAAGTGGTAAGGTGCTAGGGAATAGCCAGCATGGATTTGTAAAGAACAAATCATGTCAAACCAATCTGATAGCTTTCTTTGATAGGATAATGAGCCTTGTGGATAAGGGAGAAGCGGTGGATGTGGTATACCTAGACTTTAGTAAGACATTTGATATGGTCTCACATGATATTCTTATCGCTAAACTAGGCAAATACAACTTAGATGGGGCTACTATAAGGTGGGTGCATAACTGGCTGGATAACCATACTCAGAGAGTAGTTATTAATGGTTCCCAATCCTGCTGGAAAGGTATAACGAGTGGGGTTCCGCAGGGGTCTGTTTTGGGACCGGCTCTGTTCAATATCTTCATCAACGACTTAGATATTGGCATAGAAAGTACGCTTATTAAGTTTGCAGATGATACCAAACTGGGAGGGATTGCAACTGCTTTGGAGGATAGGGTCATAATTCAAAATGATCTGGACTAATTGGAGAAATGGACAGAGGTAAACAGGATGAAGTTTAACAAAGACAAATGCAAAGTGCTCCACTTAGGAAGGAACAATCAGTTTCACACATACAGAATGGGAAGAGACTGTCTAGGAAGGAGTACGGCAGAAAGGCATCTAGGGGTTATAGTGGACCACAAGCTAAGTATGAGTCAACAGTGTGATGCTGTTGCAAAAAAAGCAAACACGATTCTGGGATGCATTAACAGGTGTGTTGTGAGCAAGACATGAGAAGTCATTCTTCCACTCTACTCTGCACTGGTTAGGCCTCAACTGAAGTATTGTGTCCAGTTCTGGGCACCGCATTTCAAGAGAGCTGTGGAGAAATTGGAGAGGGTCCAGAGAAGAGCAACAAGAATGATTAAGAACATGACCTATGAAGGAAGGCTGAAAGAATTGGGTTTGTTTAGTTTGGAAAAGAGAAGAGTGAGAGGGGACATGATAGCAGTTTTCAGGTATCTAAAAGGGTGTCATAAGGAGGAGGGAGAAAATGTGTTCACCTTAGCCTCTAAGGATAGAACAAGAAGCAATGGGCTTAAACTGCAGCAAGGGAGATTTAGGTTGGACATTAGGAAAAAGTCCCTAACTGTCAGGGTGGTTAAACACTGGAATAAACTGCCTAGGGAGGTTGTGGAATCTCCATCTCTGGAGATATTTAAGAGTAGGTAAGATAAATGTCTAACTGGGATGGTCTAGACAGTATTTGGTCCTGCCATGAGGGCAGGGGACTGGACTCGATGACCTCTCGAGGTCCCTTCCAGTCCTAGAATCTATGAAACTTCTGGAGAAGGGTCTAGAAATCACAACTGTATTAAAAAGGCAAAAAAGAAAAGCAACAGGGCAGTCTGCAAAATATCTTCGATGCCTGTATATAATGTCAAGGAGTATGGGGAACAAGCAGGATGAACTGGAAGTCATGGTACATGAAGAAAATTATGACTTAATTGGCATCACAGAGACTTGGTGGGACAACTTCCATAATTGGAGTACCAGCATTGAGGATATAGCTTGTTCTGAAAGGATAGGTATGGGGAAAAAAGGAAGAAGTGATGTGCTGTACATCAAGAATGTATACACTTGCCCCGAGGTCCAAGGGGAAGTGAACAACAGACCTAACGAGTCTCTGGGTGAAAATAACAAGGAAAAAGAACAGTAGCAATATCATGGTGGGGGTCTATTATAGAATCAGGAAGAGGAAGTGGATGAGTCATTCTGCAAGCAGGTAACAAGATTAGCTAACACACATGAGCTGGTATTACCTGTTATAAAAGGTATTGCCTCACTCACCTTGTCTCTAATATCCTGGGACTGACTACAACTACACTGCATAAAACCCAACCACTAATTTGGCAAGTATCCAGTAGGAATAAGAGGGTGTCCCCCTCCAACAAACCCTGAAACTAGGGTATATAAAACTGAGGTCACTATATAGTTAAGAGAACTGACAGAACCTAACACAAGAAGCTGCACAATCCTAAATGTGCCCGACGCCCAGATCAGCTGTGTGGAAAGGACTCTTCCC
Source organism: Trachemys scripta elegans (assembly GCF_013100865.1). NCBI lineage: Eukaryota > Metazoa > Chordata > Testudines > Emydidae > Trachemys > Trachemys scripta. The sequence goes on from NC_048303.1 coordinate 76,668,045, forward strand.
CCATTCCAGGATTAAGAGGATAAGAAGTGGTGAAATTTCATTTCAAAGACTGTATTTCCCCTTCGATCTGTTAATATATATAACTGTAGGTTATCTTGCTGAGTCTACACTCTCTAGTGAGAATTCAAGTGTAAACATTTTATATTTTAACTCCTTTATAAATCTAAGCAAATTGACCTGAGAGAGATTGAAAAGAATTGTTTTGAGCAATTACTTCTAGTATTCAAAATGTGTCCCTTTTGGACCAGTGTAGTCAAAGAGAAGTAACCACATTCTTCAAAGTGCCTTAAAGACAAGTCCACCCTTGGACATGTGATAAATGTGTTTAGGTACTAAATAATTGAGAATTGCTGATAAGTAAATGTAATAAGAAATCTTGGTCATTTGCATTGTTCTTTAATATAACTTCTGAGCCTCAACTCTTATGTGTGATAATTTCTTGCAGGTCTGCATTGTGTGTGTAGTATATACAATTGGTTTTGTCTACATTTCAGCGGTGCATGGTTTATTATATATTTATGTGGTTCTGGGTGAATTAATAAATTGTTGGTTGATTAAAAATAAGCAAGTGTCCTGATTTGAGAAATACTGTTCAAGTTAAAAGTTGATCTAGTAAGCTAACGCTCCCTGGACTCAATAAAAAGCAGTTATCCTATTGAATTCTATTATATAGTGGCAAACCTAATTTGTTAGACTTCAGCTTTAAAAATATAATTGGCACCCTGGCATACTCATAAATTGACCCCCCTTTTATGCTTACAACAGACTTGAATGTGCCTCCTCTTTTGCAGGTAGGTTTTCCTCATGACTGGTTACCTACTACTCAGGAGTACAGACTGAACTTTGGGATAGCAGCCCAGTTCTATGCCTGAGAACCACTGAGGAGCCAGGCCCTGGGGTGGAGATTTAACAGATTGGGGTGGGTTATGGTGCCCAAGTCCTGTATCAGGAGACCCGCTGCGAGAGGAAAGCAAAAATACACTTGCAGAGAAAGAAGCAGATCACAAAACTGCGCTTGGTGAAAGTGCCTGCTCAGGGAATCTGATATGGTGTTTTGGGGGCATGGAAGGTAGACCACTGAGTTAGTTACGCAGTGGGATAAGCTCCAGTACCACAGTCTTAGCGATTCTGCACATAAGTATTAGGAACTTCCCCCCCGCCTCGCCCCCAATGATTTATCTAGTACATTGCTGCTCTGTTGTCCAGTATTACCTTGCCTGAGCAGAGGAAAAACTGGCACTTATAGAGAACTGCCCTGAATTCTAGAACATTGATGTGGAGACAAGCTTCTTGAGGAGTCCATTTGCAATGGGCTGTGGAGCCTGGCATCCCAATGAAGTAGAGAAGCTTCCGAGTGATGACCCCTGATGGGGACGGATACAAAAATGGAACTCCCACACAAACTCTGAGAGGACCCTTCCACCAACTGAGAGTAGAGAACTCTTGGAGGTATGGTCACTCACTTGAAAAGACTGATGGAGGTGTAAACCATTCAGAGACAGGCCTGAAAGCACTGAAGGTGAGGTCTTGCATGGAGCATCGCATACATGCAGGCTGACGTGGTCTAAGAGCTGCAGGCAAGACCTTGCTTTGGATTTGTGCTCTGTTGTAGAGTAGAGATAAGAATGGCCATTGTGGTGAACCTTTTTGCTGGTAAGTATGCGCTGGTGGTTGAGGAGTCCAGAGTGGCTTCAATGAAGGCTGTGTGCTGTACCAGTGTTAGGATAGATGTTTCCAGGCTTAGAAAAAGGTCCAGGATGTAAAATAAGACTAGGGCCATGTTTGTTTCTGACTGGACCTCAAGGAGGATCCAGTTGCTCAGATAGGGAAAGATGATTATCCTCCCCCAGATAAGTTGAGCTGCAATGACAGAGAGAACCTTTATAAAGGTCCTCAGAGCAGCTGAAAGGCTAAAGGGGAAGGCACAGTACTGGTAATGCTCTGTACCAACAACAAACCATGAGATGGGTGCTTAGCTACATGAAAGTGTGCAGCCTAGAGGTTGAGGACAGTGAGCCAATCTCTGGGAATTAAGGATGGAATTAATGTTGCTAGGGACAATATCTTGAAAGGCTGCAAAAAGATAAAGATATTAATAGTTATGAGGTCTAGGATCAACCTCCACCCTCCTAGCCTTTTGGGAACTGGGAAGAGGGGAGCAGAACCCTCTTCTGACAAATTCTGGGGGGAAATGGCTCAGTCATTCTCCAAAGTAGAGGTTGAATCTCCTGCCTTAGGAGACCCATGTGAGAAGTGTCCCTGAAGAGGCAGGAAAATGGGCCGGGGGGTGGGGGATGGAATGGAAAATCCTGTGGAAACCACCTCTATGATCCAGCTGTCTGATGTGATGAGTTCCCAGGCAGGTAGAGGGGAGATCATCCCCAAAGAACAGATGGAGAGTGGTTTCATGAAACATGAGATCCAGAGAAAGGTGTGGCTCATGACCTCGACCATGCTATCAAAGTGGCCATTTGATACTGGGAGGTCATCACTGAAAAGAGCCCTTTCTTGTGAGGTCTGGAAGAGTTATGCATGTCTCATATAGGTCTGGTATTAAAAAGACTGAGAACATTGAGCAAGCTACGGGTTGCTAAATCATCTTTTTATTGTAGGCATATAGCTCTGAATGGATCCACAGGGTCACCCTGGAATCCTTAAAGGAGTGGTGTGAACTGTTGGTGTCACTACTAAAGAGCTTAGACCCTTCAAAAGGAAGGTTCTCCACTATATTCTGAACCTCCCGGGGGAAGCTGGAGGATTGTAGCCAAGAGGCTCGTCACTCGGTTGCCATCAAACGTGAGGCTGTCTCAGCTGCGTTGAGGGAGGTTTGAAGGGAAGTCTTCACAATCATCTGGCCTTCCAAGATGAGAGCTTGAAACTGCTCTGTTTGATCTTGTGGCAGGTAGTCACTAAAATGTGTACATTTAGCATAGTTTGTAGAATCATATTTTGCCATTGAGGCCTGATGATTCGCAATCCTAAACTGCAGAGCAGCCAATGAGTAGCTCTTTTGGCCCAGAAGGTCCAGACTATTGAGCTCTTTATCCATGGGAGTTGGCTGCTCTCGTTGACAGCATCCGTTATCAAGGAGTTGGAGGTGGGATGGGAGAAAATATATTCTAATCCCTTGGCCAGTACATAATATTTTTGTTTGCTCTCTTGCAAGTAGGCAGGATGGTAGCAGGATTCTGCCATACAGTATGGCGTGGTGACCATAAAACCTCATTAATAGGTCACCACCCCATACTGTATGGCAGAATCCTGCTACCATCCTGCCTCCTTGCAAGAAAGCAAGGAGGAGGACTTTCTAAACCTTTAACTCCAGCTCCTCTCATCCTGGGGAGAAGATTCCTGTGGTACCGATGTCTGTTGATAAAGATGGGGCTTCTTATGGGAGGGTATCCTATAAAACTGGTCTGTTGGTTCCAGAAAGCCCACTGCAGTGGTGCATAAAGGGCAATACCTCCACAGAATGGAGCTGGACGGCAAAGGAGGTAGAATTCTGGATGGAAACATCCCAATCTGAGGAAGTATCCTCTCCATGTCCTACTAAAAAGACCCAGGGATCAGCAGAGGGGCTGTATATCAGTACCAAGGGGGAGGAGACTGTATGCTGGGATGCAGGATAACCTAAGGATACTCTGGCTCCAAACGGTGAGATGGTACCAGAGGGATCCTTTTGGGTATTCCTTAGGAGGGGAAACCTAGGTTCCTCTGTAACTAAGAGAGCTTCATAGGAGAGGAACCTGGATCATACCAGAGAGCCTGGACAGTGCTCAACAGGAACCTGAGATGGCACTGGGGCCAATAAAAAATTACAGTCTGAGTGCATGTGACCTGAGGGGGACAGAATCGGGTGCAGTATGGAGGTAAGGTCCATGTGTTTCTTGTGGCTGCATACACAGAAGAGCAGTACTGGAGCACTGGTTGAAGAAGTCTCCTACAGGTCTCCAGTTCCAGTACTAACAACGGTACCACTCATGGTGGTTTGTTAGAAGACATCTCGGCACGAGGCATACCAAAAGTCTTTTCTGGTGGATACTGGTATCTTGGTACTGGGGCCTGCAGAAGCCTTAGCAGTATTCATACTGGGATGCAAAGTCTCTTGCTCCCTGTCCTAAAGAAGTGACTTTCCCCTTTTGGAGAGTCTCTCTCGGGGGAATGGGTTTTCTTCCTCTATGTGTTTCACTTCTGAATCTGCCTTATGGTCTTTTGAAGTGATCAGTCTGGATCAAGTGACTGAGGCCAACATGAGGGAAGGGAGTTGGACCCCTCCCCCCCCCCACAGGTCTCAATGAGCACTCCATCAGGAGGAGCGTCAACCTATCCTCCCCCAGCTTGTGAGATCTGCTTTTAAGCTCTTGCTCTTAGATGAGACATATGACTCTCCAAGGCAGCTGGGATGCTTGTTGCTGAAGGGGAAAGACCTGTGGCAGGTCTGACAGGGTTTGAAAACATTGGATCTTTGGCATAACCCAAGCAGGGAGGCTGTAGACAACCAGAGTGATGGTAAAAGAAAAGTGATTGGGGGAGAGGGGCAGAAACAAAAACGTGCTAAAGCAAATAAAAAACAAATATAACAATTAGGAAGACAATAAATAAAATACTTATTTTCTTAAAAAGGTAAGAGCTGAGAAGTTAACAGTGGACTCCATTACGCTCTGTCTCAAGCAAAGGGCAGTTGAGAAGGAACTGGAGCCGCGGTATGCCTGCCTCTGCCTATACCCTTGCATCAGAAGCCACGGATATATAGAGTGCAGGCATGGACTCTGCTACTAAAATCTCTACGCAAGAGTGCACAAACACATGCACATTCTATGGTGGAGCACACATAGGAACAAAGGAGAACTGCACTTCCAACACACAATTTGGCAGATACTGCTTCCTAAAACTGCCTTTGGGAATATATTAGGCTCCAGAAATATTTCATGTTATGAGACAGATGTTAGAGACTCTAGCAGGTATGAAAGTGAACACTGATACCATAATGGGCATGGATGCCAGAACACAAAAGAGAGTACAACGATTTAAACAACATTCTGATGATAGCTCCAGAGCTGCAATTTTCTGGGTCCCTGAAAGACATCAAACTCTCCACATGTTCTTTGAAAGGAGGGCTGGGAGTAGTATTACAGTGTTATGGAACTGATTGATTACCAGTCTCATATGCATGTATGGCTATAACGGCTGCAAAGAAGATGTATCTGCAAATTGAAAAAAAGAGACATTAAGTCTGGCATATGGATGTACTAGATTTCACAATTTTATGGCCATAGCTTCAAAGCAGAAAGTAATCATAAATCTCTGATTGCAATACACAAAAAGTGGCTTGTAGAAGCACTATCAAGGATATAGTGACTACTTTAAAAAATACAGAACTATGATGTGACCCTGAAGTTCTAACCTGGATACCACTAAGTAATGGCAGACACACTCGCAAGAGATTGTGGTTCTCACAGAGTGATGAGAAAGAAAAACATTGGAATGAATACACAAAGAGCACCTTTGGAATGACCACATCAAAAGAGCTATAGAAGTTGTATTCTGGCCACAGATGAATAGTGGCATTGAAGAAATGGTGAGCAGAACGGTGAAACGTTTCAGAAGTACAGAGATTCCCAGCAGAAAGAACCAGTGATTCGATAGGAACTCACAATTTCATGCAGCAAAGTTAGAATTGACATACTCAACTTTGGGAAGACATGATCACCTGGTTATAATGGACTATTTTGATAATTTCCCAGTAGTCACATATTTTAAAAGATGAAGTCTAGGTTAAATGGGTGAACCCTAGGGATCTTCTTGTGTTTCTGGTCCTTTTCAGATTCTCCAGCATGGAACTAGAGAGATCCAAACCCTCAAAAGGCAAGCTGATAGCCATTACCTGAACTTCTTGGGGAAGGCCAGACATTCTCAATTAGGAAAGTTTTCTCAAACAACTGCAAAATTCTTAGCTCTAACTGCTGTTCTAAACACCATAGGATACTCTAAGAACCTGTTTCTGGCTTGAATTGATTTGATTCTTATTTGATAGCTTTAATACTGTATTCTTATTTTAATATTAATAACTTATCTTTGGTGATTTGATTTTAGTTTAACAGTTTTAATAAAATTTATAAAATAGATACTGTCTCACATTTATTTCAACAAGCAATATGGGTCCAGAAGTTTTGCAGGCCTGGGTGGACTTCCAGGTGGTCAACCTAAAAGCCTGACCAGCTCCCCTAATTAGTCTTTGCTTCTCACAGGGGTCATGCATTTTGTAACTCTGTCTCATGACCTCTAGAGGATCAAAAGGCTCTCCAAGTCTTGAGAGAGAATGATGATAAATATTGACATTTAGAAAAAAATACAATAATTACTGACTTATGGTACAACATCTGATGTAATTGCACATGCAAGGAGACACACTGTACTCCTGACAGAATTCTGTGCCAATGTGGGGGTGCAGAATTCATATGGCCCACATATTTCTGTTCCCCCCACGCAGAAAAATGCAAAAGAAATCTGCGGGGGCACATGTGTCTCTTCCCCGGCAGCCCAGCCTGCCTGGAGCAGCTTCAGAGATGTAAATCACTCTGGTGGGAAGGGGGGGATCGGTGTGTGTGCATGCAGGGGAGACGTTGATTACTGTCAGGGGGCAAGGCTGGCCAACAAGCGAGAGAGACTCAGTCCCCCTCTCTTGATACTGTGGCTCCGGGGGCACGGAGGAGGGTAGGTCTTTTTGTTATCCAGGAGGAAGGCTCTGTCCTTTAGGCAGAAGTGTAGCAGTTCCCCTGCCTAGTAAAATGTAATTTCTTGAGAACTGAAAAAAACAATTAAATATTAGTATCATGTTACTGAAAATTGTTTGTTTTTAAGTTAAAGAAAATAGCTTTTGTAAAAAAAAATGAAACCCATTTTGTTAATGTTGCTGTTGATGGTTAATTGATCTCATTCTCTGAGGAAGAAATGTAGCAACCGGTCTGCATAGTAACATTGGTAATTATTCTGTTAGTTAACTGTTCCCGTTCTCAGTCAATTCCCCCAGGAGCATAAAAACTTGTAGAAGTTTTAAGGCCCCTATATTGCCAGAGTGATGTAAAGCCTTATAAATGACCGTAAGGGAATCAGCTAGGAAGATCTATGCACTTTCTCACTTTTTTTCCTGTGCCAAAGTGGCACAATGGAGTTAGATTTTTACTTACCCATTTTAAAAAAAGACTTTTGAGGGCAAATAAAACATTTACCAAGCAGTCAATAAAATGTCAGGATAATCAGAGCCAAGCACTTCCCAAAGTACCCAGCTAGATCCAGGACAATGATTAGCAAAACTGTATGATTTTCATGTGTGAAAGTCAGAGCAATTTATAATGACATTCTACCTTCTCCCTCCCTGTTTGGTGTTCTGTAATGTAATTTAAATGAAAATCCAGGATTATAACTGGAATGCAGGGTATTAGTTACCAAGTATTTGTAACTTATCTTTCATGTGTTTAGGAAATGCTGAATAGTTATTGTGATTTTTTTCTGTATTGTAGTTTAAATAACTTACCAAAACAATTGAAACTGGTGTGACTATATTGCACACAAATAAAATCTGCAGAATTTTGCATAATTTTTAATTTTTTGGCAAAGAAATCCCCCAGGAGTAACTCTGCCTTCATTCACACATCTAGCTCTAGTTGCACAGCTGTAAATGAATTGAATTTAGCAATAATAAACAAATTTCAGATATAGTAACAGAGCATTACAAAGAAGGCTGCACATTAGAAAAGCAACATTAAATAAACTGAATGCAAAACATTGTGATATAAGTCAAAATATTAATAGAATTTTTTTTAACCCGTCAGGATGAAGAAAGTAGGAATTTGCGATTCTGTTTTTTGTTGGAACTGCAAAAGTTGATTAAAGGGAATATTTGACACTTTTATTGTGGTGTTGTCCTAAAACATACAAGACACTGAGAGGAAATTAAACATGGTCTTAAACAGTGATATCCCTGGGGATGCAACAACTTTCATTTGAAGGATTTTATAACTGTAGGTGAGCTGGACTAATCGCAAACTCAGTTGTTAATATAGGCGGCGGCAGCAGCCAAAAGAAGCTGCAAAGTCGGCAGGCAAACTGAACAATGTAGAATGATACTGGCATGAAAAACTTGTGAGCTTAGAAAATACATCATACTTTTAAAAGAGGAAAATCTACAGTGTCTTTGAGCTCCGCCTCTGTTCCTAGATTTAGATAGATTAAATTGTTACAGACTAAATCTTGAAGTATGAACCGAGGTTTTCTTCAGGCCTTACTTGAGCGAGTCTCTCACTGACTTCATTATACATTTATACACACACACACTTTTAGGTTCATGGTAGCCCTCTTAGTTTTCCTGATGAGGACTGAACTTGTTTTGGTATTGTTTCTAATTTGGTAACTATGGTTTCAATTCCCTGCTGCACTGGAGCAGAGCTCTGTATTTCTCCTCCACAAAACAAGAAAAGAAAGGTGATGTTAAAGTGTTGAACTGATTTTCAGCCGGGTTCTCAAAGATATTCTAAAACTGAAACAAAGATCTGTTTCGCCATCTCTGCTATGAATGTGGGATTGAAATCTTGATGCACGTGCTCCCACGGGCTGTAAGACTCAAAAACAGAAAACATCTGGTCTGAGAAACTGATTTAGAAAACTCTGTTTCCATAGGGAAGAGTAGCTCAATAGTTTTATTAAGATTTTTAAACTTCAAATTCTATGATACGAGATACTTCTAATAGCTGTTTAATGTACTGCTTGCCAAAAATTACAATTTTTGTACTCACTGTATATATTCAGTAGATAATCTCTCTTTTTACATTTGGAAAAAAGATTAGGAAAAGAAAAAGTCACTGTAAATTCTTTGAGCATTTGACAAAAAATGTTTTTCATTAATCCAAATTAAAAAAGAGAGTTCTTACATCCTTTTCTCTCACCAAAGCTCATAATATCTTGCCTGCTGACTACAAGGACAGCTGCTGATGGTTGCTGCTTATTCCTTATTACACATTCCGGGTCATCATGACTTGCTAAAATAGAGGAGGCTTTTCATCAACAATATTTACACGTTTTTCATCAAGTTTGCACCAGATATTCTACTATATTGGTAAATCATTCCGAAGTAACACTAACAGTTAGCCTTACCAATACAGCTTTCACTTTTCACTTCATATCCTGGTGGGCAGATGCATCTGAATGACCCTTCCAAATTCTGACAAGTCCCAGGAAAGCATGCACCAGGAAGTGCCATACACTCATTAGTATCTTAAAAGAATAAATAGAATATATAAGGATTTGGAAATTTTGAAATTAATGCAACAGTGAATTATTTATGTTTATGTAACACTGGCTGATAATACTGTCATCCACAACAGAGATGTAAGCAAGAGGGTTGTCTTTTATGAGCCTTCTTTCCTAACTTCATTGACTTAAACAAGCTAGGGAAAGGAAAACAAATGACATTATTCTAAACCCTCATGCTTTTGCCACCAATTTTCTTAATGTAAGTCTTTTGTTCTCAATATTCTATCTTGGATATTCAGATTGTAATATTTACTTCTAAATGGGGCCAACAGTTTGATTATTTCTTTTTTAATAATATATGGAGATATACCTATCTCATAGAACTGGAAGGGACCCTGAAAGGTCATCGAGTCCAGCCCCCTGCCTTCACTAGCAGGACCAAGTACTGATTTTGCCCCAGATCCCTAAGTGGCCCCCTTAAGAATTGAACTCACAACTCTGGGTTTAGCAGGCCAATGCTCAAACCACTGAGCTAGTTTGGAATCTCCAGTTGGTTTAGTACATACCAATGCAATTCTTGCCATCCGGAGTAAGTTCATATCCTTCATTACATAAACATTTGAAAGAACCAATTTCATTAAAACATCGTCCATTTCTGCACACCTGACCAAAGAAGGAACTGCACTCATCAATATCTGTAAATAAACGAGAGGTTGAGCCTTTCCAAGACGTCTAACAGTTAGAATGTATATGCAGACACAGTATCATATAAACACACTAAAGTTGCAATATATAATTCCATGGAAGAGACAAATCCTGAGCAGCATGGGAAGCGTTGGCAGCTAGTGGAAAGTAACTCTCACTTCAGTACATTAAGGCATATGTTCTATTTAAACAACACCCCATTTTATAGGGTATTAAAATTTTTAAAGTTGCAGCATTACATCAGCTACTGCCTCTGGATATGTTCAGTTGCTGCCAGGTGATTCTTTGTGCGATACTACCTTCAGACACAGAGAAGAAAATGTTCCATGGAGCATTTTGCATTTTATCTGGCGTTTTAGATGTGCTCAGGTTTTCACTGAACTTGTTTTGTTATTTTTCACGTTTTTGGAAATGTAGTAGATAATGTTTTCACCTCTCCTAGCCAGATGCAGTCAGCACTGAATCATCCTGCGACCTGCAAGCTGATTCTGTAGTTCAGGAGACCATGACAAGTGGGAGACTGAGCATTGGAAATGCCCAATTAGCTCTACAGAGTCATTTTAGTAACATAGATTTAAAAAGACAAGTGTACAACAACAGTGCAGATGGGAAAGTATGGGGTGGATGGAAGGAAAAGAGTGTGTATTAGGTAGAATAAGAAGCTAGCTGTTAATTCTAGTTGGTTTGGAGACAACTTACGCTTTGTTATTTAAAATATTTTAATTTGAGACTTGAGGATTAAATGCTTCTTCTATCAGGTATATAATCCTTATTGTTTACTGCAGAGGTTTCAACCATCCTCTGAACCATCTCATACGGGTTTCTGTTGATAACATAATACTGAACTAAATGGAACACTGATCTGATGCAGTATGGCATTTTCTGTGTTACTGGTTACAGCGCATGAACCATTTTTCTCTTTCCACGCTGTTTACTCCATTCAAATATTTGTAGTTGGTTATTATCTCCTTGTGATGAGCTATTCTATCCTTCAGTGGGCAAGGACATGGCTAAGGGAGAATGCCATGGGGCTCCAGGCCAGGAAGGCGAATAGTAATGAATGACCCTGGGCTATGAATCAACTCGAGCTTGTTAGCCTCCTTGAAAACAGCATGGAGCCATTATGAGAGAGGAGCATAGCTGCTGGGGCTACTGGGAGTGGATCAACAGCCATTCTGACACACCGAAGGAAGGGACTTCAGTTCAGTGCTGTAGATTTTGTTCTGTTTAAAGCTGCATTCTGTTGCCCATGTGCAGCAAGTTTTGCTTTTTTCCTTCTGCTGCGGGAGAAAAGGATGTAAAAATGATTTATAGACTGTGTTTTGGTTTTCTCCGGGAGTTGGAAGGAATTTAAAGACTTTTTTCCCCCTGTTCAGCCTGTGTGAAGGCTCTTACTTCCCCCTTAAAGGAGAGGATGTCAACTGACCTAGTCTGTTCTCCACCCCAAGAAGGCTTTAATCTCCCTCTTAAAAAAGATGATCCAGGAACCATGGTTGTACAAAACTATCAAAAGCTTAGCTGTACTCTGGAAACAGTGGTGACTGTAGGTAAGTGAAGTAATCTTGGGAGGGCAAGAGAATTTGGGAGGCCAATAGAGACTGCTTCCTTGGTACTGGGGTTTCCCTTTTTCCCTAGTACTGAGGACACTCCCTCTTTTACACTGGTATGGAAGTTCAGCTATGAAAATCTGAGGTGGGCTGGTGACAAGCTATTAGTCTAGGGGTAGGAAGTATAAAGGGAGGGGAGGAAGTCTTAATAACAACAAGAAGGGGTCCAGAACCCAAGTTTCCAGAAGAATGCTATGTGACTTGAGCAAAAAGAAAAAAATAACTTACAGACAGTGATATCATGAACACTTTTGCAATGTCTGAACATGAATGAAAAGAGGTACTGAAGTGAGCTAACTTAGAAAAAACGCAAATGAAGAAAATTATTTATTTGAATCAGTGGTTCTCAACCTATTTAACATTGTGGGCTGCATATGCAGCTCTCTATGTGTTATGTGGGCTGCTTCCACACAATATATATACTACCTGTACAGCTACAAAAAATAAGCTTTAGTATTTGTTATATGATAGCAATATGATTCAAATAGATATAGTACCTTTTTTTCAACACTGGCAAATGTTTACCAAGAGCATTATAATTTAGCAAAATAAGGCAAAACATTCACTGTTAAAATTAATTAATTTACTGTAAGGGTAGCATGGCATGGTGTACTGCCACCCTCACTTCCGCAGAGCTGGTCTCAGTGCCCAGGGAGCATAGCCCCAGAGCCTGCCTGCAAAGATGACTGCCCTGCATTCATCTAGCCCCCCCCACCCAGTGACTGCTCCCCCAGCATTCAGACCCCCACCACCACTGGGCTGGCACACATGCCTGCCCTGTAGAGACAGGGTGCCCTCTCCAGGGCAGAATGCCCCTCCCAGAGACTGCTCCTCCAGCATCCGGCCCCCCCGCCCAGCAACTGCCCCCAGCATCAATCTCCCCCAAGGACTTCCCCCAGCCACCAGTCCGTCCCTCATGCACCAGCTGCACCCTCTCCCATGGCCCTAACTCCCTGCACTCCCACTCCTTGCCCCAGACCCTGCCTGTGACTCCCATGGCCCTAGCACTCCCACCCCTGCACCACCCACTCTGCACCTGTACCCTGACACATAGCTCAGCTGTGCAACCCACCCTGTCCACCTGCCACTGCAGTCCTGGTGCCAGGGAGCCTGCTCCAGCCAGGGTCAGGACCTGCGATCTTGCAGGGTAGGGGAGTGATGAGCATCCTGGCCTCCTGCCAATGCTGTTGGGCCCAATCCTGCTGGGGTAAGGGGCTGACATCGTTGGGCCTGATCCTGTGCCACCCATTTTTGCACCCCCCTACTGGTTCTGCACCCAGGTCAGGTACCCCTCCCATCTCACCCTAGTTACAGCCCTGAGAATGTCACTCGGGCCGCAGCTGTGTGCTGACTGGGACGCAAAGGACCATTGAGAACCACTGATTTAGATGTTATTAATGCATTGGGCAAACGCCCAATTGTAAATAAGGAAGAGTGCCATACAACTTGGGATGAAGTATCATTTACAGTAATGGCCCTGAATCATTACTATGGCTGAAGAATGCTCAGCACAAGTCTCCAGTGGGAGTGAGGAGTGACGCAAAAGATACTTTGAACCATATTTGCAACCCCTGAAGATGCTGGACCAGTCCCTGATGTGATTTATGCTGGTTGCCAATGGCCCCCAAGAACTGTCACAGCAGTTGGGGATCAGTAGAGTGTAAGTGTCATGCCTCCTTTCCTTCTACACCAGAAGCCAAGAGAGGCGTATGGCACAAAAGCCACTATGGCTACACTACTCAAAAGTTTCTCAATGTAGAGGAATCCTCCAGTGGCTGGGACTGCTTTGCACTATCAGAGCAGAGCAAAGCACTCCCAGTGTACCAAAGAATGAGGGCTTGCATCTTTTTAAAAAATGAAACAAGAAAATTGTTTAAATGATATCCAAAATAATGATTTCTTGAGAAAGTGTTATCTACAGAAGTGCACAGATGAGGTAACAATATCATTTTCTGCACTTCCTTGCCTTTGCTAGTACCCTGATCAGTTCCGACTATGGTTGTGAGGTTTTTTACGTTTCTTTAAATACAACCCTATGTGACCCCAAATCAGCAGCAATTAAATTAAAGTTTGGATTAAAGTACTTACCCATACAGTCATTATTATGAGTGAGCTCAAATCCTGGGTAACAAAGACAGTTATATGATCCAACTGTGTTTTTACAAGTTCCATTTCCACATGGATGGCGTTCACATTCATCAACATCTGCAAAGACAAAGAAATTTGTAGACAGGAACTTGTCTTCCCAATTGTTTGTTAATGTGGTATGCACACAAAAGAGTCTTGAAAACGCTCTTTATTGAAGTATTAGTTTCTAGTGTGTTTTTAAGAATGGCAGTTTTCATGATTTTTTGCAGAATTTTTAAATTTATTTTTTGTAATGTGGAAGGGGAGACTTGAAATTTTTTTGTAACAGTTGGCAGGATTATAGGGATATTTTTACCATATGCAATTGTTTTCAGGATTTATGTTTGAAAGCTTAAAAACTGTTAGTTTAAAGTTATGAAATACTGTTACTTTTTTAAATAATCGAAGTTTGGATATTTGGACTTAGAACAAGTCAGTTGCCAAGTACCCTGTACAAACAATTTGAATGTGATTCAGTTTAAAAAAAAATTGAGAAAAGGAAGACACACATGGACACACAGCAGCATATGAAGAAGTTTCCAATATTTGTATAATAAAAAAATTGGAACACTGCCTATATTTCCAGAGGGACACTGAATTCCTATTTGGAGCCAGAATTTACACGAGAGTTTATTTACAAAAGCTGCAGTAGCTATATTTGGCTGTTTTCTCAAAACATTAACCAAACAGTGACACAAAAGGAGCTGCATACATGCATTACCTTTTCATAATAATACAATGTATACAATTTAAAAAATCTAAACAGACCAAAAAGTCAAGAACAAGAACCTTTCGTTTTGTGATTTATGTATCTTAGTGACATCTCTTTCACATCACCATATGAGCACAATGAGAATAAGGATTTAATCATATTAAGTTCCCTTCAATATGAAGACATTCATCATCACATATCTTTGTGAATACTGATTTTATATTTTATTCAGTGATGTGTGGCCCTGAAGATGTGGCCCAGTAATGTGTGGCCCTGTGGCTACTCCAAAGCACTTTGCACTTTCTTAAAGGAAATTCTAATTTGTCTAATTGATACTTAATATATGAAATCAGTACTTTAATAGGAATATAACCTCCTAATACAATTCAAATTCTAGATACATTCCATTGTCTAGAATTCAAAGCATATCCCTTCCATACCCATGCACATGGTTTGATCTTGGGATGCCTTAAAACCATTGTGACAGATGCACTGGTAACCTCCTTGCATGTCCACACACATGCCATGACTGCAAACATTAGGAATTTCCAAACATTCATTGCGATCTATAACAAAAATATAAAACACATGACATACTTTATTTTTTTCATTCATTTTTCACAAACATGTTTTTACAAAGTTAGTAAATTATTTAAATCATGCTCAGAATTATCCATAACCAAAACTGAATCATTACAAAACTGTTTTTTATAGGAACTTTCTTTTTGTCTACACATTTTGAGGTCTCAAACATATTCTAGCAATAGCTTGACCTCAAGAAAGTTGTTTTAAAATCTCATGGAGTTTCTTATTATTATGAACAGAGAAATATGGCTAGAGCATAAAGATTTTACATAGTTTTTGCAAGCAAACTAAAAAAAAAAATGGTTTCTCTTGCATCTCAACAGGAAACATGTAAATGTGATAGATACAAATGGAGTCAAGCAAAGCAGTGGAATCAATTGATTTCTTACCAATACAGGCACCATTAGGTGAAAGTTTGAAACCTGCAGCACATTCACAGCGGTAACTCCCAGGACTGTTGATACAGTCTGCATTTCGCTGGCAGAGATTGTCTCCATTGCTGCACTCATCAATATCTGAAACATAAAGAATCCTAATTCAAATGTCAAGTACCACAATATATTTATTTGGGCTAGAGTGCAGATATTTTTAGTGCCATGGAAGGATAACATGGAGAATGGAGATTCTGATCCTGATTTTCCTCTCAGTTGCACCAGTGTAAGCTAGTCAATAGAATGAACTGAAGCTAATAGAATTCCATCAATAAAAAAAGTGGGATTAGGAGAGAATCAGACATTATGGATCTAAGCCCTGTTGCAATAACTGGGCCTACAAATTTACCCTAATTGTAAGCTTAAATATAAATGTAAGTAAAAATTCAAGACATGTTACAATAACCTATTAACAATATATGTTAATGAAAAAAGGTGCAAAAGCAAAACAAAAAGACTAAATTAGTCCAAACAAAAATGCCTACTAATATAACTCAGGGAGTGTGTTAAAATCATGCTTGGTAAGACAAAAAAGTGCAGAACTGAAAATCAATGAACTGAAATTAGACCTAATTAATAAACCTTTTTTGGGTCCTTAAAATATGACTTTGGGAGAAAAATTGGTAACTGGAGCAAGCTTCATCATCATGGCTGCTATCCCCACCATCTCCTGAGACCTAGGATCTGATTCAACCTAATCCTGAGAGATGTCCTGACCAGCCCGGGCTAGAGCAAGAGACCCAGATGACACCGCTACCACCAGCTAAATCTCAAACACCATCTGTCCCAATGTCCTTTTCCTTCTCTACCTTATGTCTTCTCTTTCATCTCTCTCTCCCCTTTTTCCTTTTGTCTAATAGGAGTCTGGCTTAGTTGGTCAGGACTGTATATCTTGTAACACAGCTGTAAGTCTGTGCTCATAAAGAAGTAGCAAAAAGCAGTGCCCCAAGCAGCCCCAATTCTGGTACAAGTTTGCTAAGTCAGGCAGTGCCTGATAAGACCATATGTGGTGCCTGTCCTTTTCCAGTGGTAAGGTTGTAAGTGAAACTGTGAAAGTCAACCCCAGGAGACAGTGACTGCATTTTCTCTTTGTTGTTCTTTTCTCTCCCCTTTCATGTGTATTTGTCTTGTTTTATCGTCTTAGGAAATGGAATCTGACTTTAACAACAATAGCAATAACAACACGTGCAGTCCATTTCAACTAACTATTTCTCTCCCCACAAAAGGACAGTTATTACCATCTTTAATGGCATCTTAAAAAAATCCAGTCAAACAAGGGTTTTTTTTCTTTCTAAAATCTCTCTCCAGATAAAGGGAAAATATCCCAAAGAGTGTTAGTAAACTAAAAGCCTTATTTAACACATTACATTTCTTTAATTGCTTTTCTGTCTTTTCTGTATCTTTAAGATAAGGTTAAAATGATTTTTAAATGGTGTGTTTGCCAAGGTACTAAGCAGGCTAAGGTCAGTATGCCAAACCCTAACCTTTTTAAAAACTGTTTAATGCTGAAGAGTTTCAAAGTCACGTTAACACTTTTTGACTCTTTGGGTCCATAGATTCTATCTAAATTAATACAACATTTTATGTCCCTGGGTGAATCTAAAGGGTTAATATGTACTCAAAAAGCTGGCAACTTGGCAAACCGACAATTGTTTTAAAGTTAGTTTAAAAAACAAGGGTTTATAAACATAAAATTGGGAATTTAAGTTCTTGATACAATGCAGAAGTCAAACAGTGTATTTAAAAAATCCTTACGAGAAAGTGTGGGTACATTGCAAAGGGTGTACAAAATGTGGGGCAGCAGGGAAAGGAAAAAGTTTGCCAATTTTTGAATAAAAGCCGTATTTTTACAGTATAACAACTTCAGTTGTCAAAAATGTGTTAAAAATCAGCCTTAAACTGGAGGAAAACCCCAGAAGTATCAGAATGTTATCAATTGTTTTATAGCACTTCATTTTTAATCTTTTTACATGTGCTTTGTTTTGTTTTCCCTTTTTCTTTTATTTTAGGGGTTGTAGTTTTTGTAAATGGTAAAAATGTCGTAGGTTTAATGTAAAGGCATTTTTTAAAAGTGGCAAAAAGGAAGTGTAGTTATAGTGTAGCAATTTTTACTAAAAGTACATGTTGGGTAAACCCTCCTGTTAGCAGAACGCCAGCTTAATTCAGCACTGCTACTGCACTGACTGTGAATTAAATTTCAAGAAGCCCCCCTAAAACAAGGAGTTTTGCAGAACCAAACCTTCTTGTGATTGTTTTGGGTTTTGCAATTAATTTTTCCTGTTTAGTTTTTAATGTCAATAATTATTGCTGTTGTTTTGTGCATGTAAGATAGGACGATGCTAGTATTTACAGGTTGGATCCCCAAAGTGGGGTAAATTGCCACAATGGCCATGTTGGCCTCACAAATGTTGATGAAGCAGGTGGGCAGGATCTGTCACAGTCTAAAAATGCCTGCAAATTTTTTCCACCCTTGAACATTGCAAAAGGCTCATGAATGCAAAAGAGGTTCCAAAGACATCATTTTGTTGCTTCTTTTTATAAAGGGCAACATACTTAGGTAAACATGCCATCGGGGTAAAGCTTTTCCCCAAATAAGCAAGTTTAACCACTCGTGAATTAAATTTTTACAGTTGTGTAAATGTGCAGCTTTAAATAGTTTTAACTGTGTGGGGGGGGGGGGGGGGGGGGGGGAATAAAGAAAGTCTTTTCCATCTTTACCCATTCTGGGCGTACAAAAAAGTAATAAAAGCCAGTTTGTTTTTAAACATCTTAAAACATATAAGAGTACCAGATCTAAGTTTTGTTTTAGCTATAAATAAAGTTGCAAGTTTCTAGCTTTGTTACTATCTGAAAGGTTTTACTGTAATTTTTGTAATATTTAATTATATATATTTTTTAAATTCCAGTTTTAAAATAAAAAAATTGCAATATTTGCAATTAAAAATATAGCCAAGTGCCTTTTCTCCCCCGTATATGCTCAAAGTAAAATAAGATTTTTGTTTGTAATTGAAATTTTATGAACCAAAGTCTGACCTGAGGTGGAACTGGTTCATAAAAAAGGGATTATGTTGCAATAATTTGGTCTACAAATTTGCCCTAATTGTGAGCTCAACTGTAAAGAAAATCCAAGTTCATAAAATGTCACAACAACCTATAAACAAAAAAATTCATGAAAAAGGTACAAAAGCAAAACAAAAAGACCTACCAACATAACTCAAGGAATGTGTTAAAATCATGCCTGGTAAACAAAAAAATCCTGGAACTGGAAATCAATGAAGCAAAATTGATGTGTCATAAATTAGGCCTAATTGGTAAACAAAATAATGAGGGGATGGGTCCTTTAAAAAAAATAAAAATAAAAGAGACTCTGGGAAGAAAAGTTGGTTACCATGAAACTGGCTGATGAAAAGACAAGAGAAGGGGAAGGATGCCCCATCATGGCTGCCCCCCTCTCCCATCACCTCAGACCCCAGATCTTCTTCATCCTAATCTTGAGACATGTTCTGAACTGTGTGTTTGCTATCAAATTAAGTAGTCTACGGTCTCTGTATACCAAACCTTGTTGAAAACTTTTTAACATTAAACAGTTTCCACAATCATGTTAACATCTTTAACTCTTTGGGCCCATATATTCCATCTAAATTAATACAACAGCCCCTCTGTATTGTGTTGACAATTGAACTGTAAAAGTCTGTAAATTAAATAAATAAATAAATAAATGTCTGGGTAAATAAATATACCTATGTAACTTTATATAATTAAAATAATAATTTAATTAAAACACTAGGAAAGTGGTGCAGTGTGTTAGTGTGTTAATCTTCTGGGGTGAAATCTTGACTCCTCTGAAGCTATGGCAAAATTCCCACAGAAGCAGGATTTCGCCTCTAGACTTGAACTCAAATCCAAAGTTAGGGCAAAAGTGAAAATTATTATAGTGATCTAATTCTAATTCCCATGTTTTATTGTCATAACAACATTGCACAACTGGATATGACTAATACGTCTCTACCTAGGAGAGTACTGGAAGAGTAGATCAGGAATGAGATGCATTTGCAAAAGTGTGGTGTTCAAGAGAGTGCTGTTATTCCCTCATATTCAGGAGTGCTAAATTCACTCCCAAAGGTAAATAAGAAAACAAAACAATGCCTGGTCTAGAAAGGAGAAGGGACTGTTAAGGAAACATGTTTAAGAGTTAGTAGGTTGCATGAAAACCAATATACCAAAACCTGTGTCAGAAATTGGCTGGCACATACATTTATTTCTTTAAAGATAAGTACCTCCTAAGATCATTATGAGATAACCATTGAAAGAATGCCCACAACCTGTTCCTCCTAAGGTATTAATTGCACTGGACTTATGCCCTGATGCTCCTTTACAATAAGCATGCTTGTGGGGACAAAACAGAAAAAAAACTCTCATTCAGATCACCTTCACAGACCAAGAGTAGGTCACTGTAGCTGAATCCTGTGGGACATTCACAGCGGAAACTGCCAATCTGGTTAATGCAAACACCATTTGCACAGATTCCTGGGATCTCCTTACATTCATCAATATCTGAAAGTGAATATATATTAGTCACACAGAGTATTGTAAGGCTTTATGTACCACATGGATTCTCTATATTTCACTATGCTTTCAGCTATATATATATATATATAAAAAAAAAACCTAAACATGCTGCTGTTGTGAGAGATGGGGCAAATAAATTATATGATATTCAATAAAGAAGCTCAAGATTTGGATTATTAATTTAAATCAGTTAGGAAGCTGAAAGAAGGAAGAAAAGAGATATGGTAATGGGATAACACTGAATATTAAATATCTGTTTCCAGTGTTATGCATGCAGAAAAGTCCCAAAGAAACTTAAGAGGGAAGTTTCTTATAGGTAATTATGTAGGAGCAGGATTTTATAATTGTACTATGAGAATCAATGTATGATTTGATTTCATCCTGCCAGCCACCCTTTTTGAATAGCAAAAAGGAATGACAGGCCAGAACAATCCTTATGACTGATTATGGTCACCCTTTTGTTTTAGGATAAGCTATAATGTCTACTATGGTTTCCTATATGTATTACAAATTAGGCACTCTAGTTAAATATACATTTCTTTGTTTTAAGGTTTTAGTAAGTAAGAGACAGGATCTTGTATTGTATCTATGTAAAGGAGATTAGAAGAATATTGAGGGCCTGAAGCCCCAATGTGAATTGTTTTAGTTATAAGATTTAGCAAGGCTTGATTTACAATGTATTCTGCTGAATATAAAATACTGCTGTCCGTATACCTTTGAAGGTTTCTGTAAGAGATTGTTTGTGTGAATGAGGAACACGTGCATCAGGAAAAGATAAGGTGTGAAACCCATCACAAATGTCCAGATGGTCAAGAAAAAGTGATTGTCTCCTGGTCTTTCCAAGTCTATCAGAAAACATCCATTGTATCCGATGCTAAACATGTTAGTAGCACTGACGACCTCAGAGGTGAGGCAGGCACCTCCGAAGGCAAGACAACAAATAGGAGATAACGATGGGAAGCCTGACAATAACCATCGAATGATAACAGCAGAAAAACCCAAGATTAACACCACGTAAGGACTAATGATTACAGGATGACATTGCAAAATGCATGGACTCAAATGGGAATTTACAACTATAAAGCCGGGGCATTTTGCCCTGGAACTCTGGGTTCAGTCCTGCAACGCCTCGGAGCATCGGATCGCAACTGACAGAGCCCAGCTCCTCACTCGTACTCAATCTAACTGGCCATTAGATTGCCTCGAGCTACAACAGACTGGTAACTATAAACATCAACTGGCAGGAGTGTGTGTGTGTGTGTGTGACTGAAAAGCATATGCTAACTGTTGTATTTTCAATAAATGTGGCGTATTTGCCTGTCCCTCCTTAAAAGATCCCGTGTGCTTTGTATAGCATAACAATTATTCTTTTAAAGCGTCTATCAGTCATAACCATGTACTGGGATGGAGAGGGAAAGGAATGGTAGCAGTCATAAGAAGACCTGGCACTAGAAAAATACTTAATAAAAATTGAGATATATAATAAAAATCTTATTCTAAACTTTCTGAACTTTTCTGAAATTGTCAGAATGTAGCAGAGAAATGCAGACGGTTATACAGCTCCAAAGGGAGAGAGGGAAGCACCTAAAATGCCAGTTGCGGGAAGGGAGATTTTTTCATACAACTGTTATATTAAAATAACATTCATTATAAATCCAAGTAAACATGAGTTCTAGTGACCTGAACAAACCACATACTCTTGCAATTTATGATGTCACCAGAACCCCATGATGGAATTAGAGTTTTATTACATACATTTGGTATACAGTGTTCATGGCAGTATTATTATATTGCTATGACACACCATGCTGCAAAAAATTACTTGTTGAAAATACATTTAGTAAAACTTACCAACAGCTTTGCCAGTATGGATGTCAAAGGTGAAGCCAGGAATGTTCCCACATATGGTCTTAAATTCCGCTAAACATGAAACAAATTATGCATTTGTGAAGAATATGTATAAGTCCCTCAATAATTATTTTTTAAGTTTCTCAGCTTTCCAAGAGCTCTTCCAGTCAATTCTAGTATTGATAGGAAACTGCGTTTTGTCTAAGTAAAATTTAAAAGCAAATTTGCCAATAAGTGCAGCTGCCACTCAGAAATTCATTCACACTTCTATATATCACTATTTGTTCCATTTGGAGCTAGATCAGATGTTGAGTTTGGGACAGCAGGCCTTCATTTTCTGTTTAAGCAGCACTCCTCACCCTACTTCTTGAAGTTTGTTACTACTTTCTAATCTCCTACAGTTGAGGATCTACAGAGGCAATTTTACTAGGGAAACTGAAAGTAACTTAACAGTAACTAGGTTTTGTTGAATACATTAACTCTAAGGCTCCACACTGGTCTCTCCTATTCAGAGATTTTTGTAATTGAAATGGTGAGGAACTCAGGGAGAGATAGGGGACTACTACTCCCTCTCTTCCAGGACATCTTGAGGATGCAGGATGTACACAATCCTAATGGCTTTTATTACAATCTGTTGACCCCTGGCTTTCAAGGCAAGGCACGTGACTCCTAGAGTGTGGATTTGCAGTGGTGATATATTTATATTAATTCAGTTACTTGTATATAAGCTTTTTTCCAGCATTTAGTGGAATCAATTAGTGCAGGGTGTGACAGCAAACCTCCTCTGTTAGTAAAATATTTCTTAGTAAACTTCTGAGTCAATAAGACTTTACCAGCACAGCAATGTTCATAAGAAAATCTTCACAATACATGGTGAACTTTTAAAAGGGAAAAATGGACCCATTTTGATCAACATGTGTAGTTTCGCGTAACAAGAAACATCTCTCCCTACGTCGAATCTGTAAAACACTGACTATTGGCAGCTTCGTGCATCTTGCAGTGAAATAGGGGAGCTGGGACAAAATAACTTTTTGTATGAATACTTACCACCGAATACTGCCCTGGGATGTGAACGTACAGTTGCTATTCATTTCATGATGTATTTAAAGGCAGAATTTGAGACAATGTTGAAATGTTACTAAGCTTTTCTTTCAGTCATTACATCAGCATTAAAACAAAGTGAAAACTGATTTATAGTTTCTGGTGTTAAGTTTCCATACTACTAACATTATGAGAAAATAAGGCACAATTTCCAGCAGTTAAGGCTAATTAACCATTAATACAACCTTCCATGGGATGTGGTGGATTCTCCATCACTTGGGAGTCATTAAATCAAGAAGAAATATGTTTCAAAAAGACAAAGGGTTAAATTTGCAAAAGCACCTAAGTGATGTAAGCGTCTAAGTCTCATTTACGCTCTGAGAAGCCTTAGTACTATTGACTCTCAGTCATGTCAATGCTTTTCAAATTTTACCCATGTTCCAGTTCAACCACAAGTTTTTGGGCTTCATGCAGAAGTCACTGTGTGATATTCAATGACCTGTGCTATACAGGAAGCCTAACAGTGGTCCTCTTGTGACCTTAAAATCTATTAATTATTTTCACTTTCAGATAATTGGTCAACTGCAAAACATTTAGAAAAGCCAATTTCTTCTTAAAACTTTGGGA
The DNA here is from genome assembly GCF_013100865.1 of Trachemys scripta elegans. NCBI lineage: Eukaryota > Metazoa > Chordata > Testudines > Emydidae > Trachemys > Trachemys scripta. The sequence continues at coordinate 76,691,546 of NC_048303.1, forward strand.
CAAATCAAGGCTCCTCTAGGGGCAGCCACGTTAGCTCCCTTTGTAGTCTTAATTTGGCCCTAAGCTTTCAGTTGAAATTAGCTTTTCTAAATGTTTTGCTGGTGACCCGCTATCTGAAAGTGAAAACAATTAATAGATTGTTAGGGGATCTCTGGATGCATTGTGTGTGCACAGGGCAAGAGCAGGCATAATGCAGGAAAAAATAATATGTGATTGGCTAGTTAAAGACTGTTTCACAATGCATATGCAAAGACAAAAAATGCCTTAATTTTGGCATTTTCTAACTTCTGATTGCTTGATTTTGCAACCTTAACATTTTTAAATTTAGATTTTTGTATGTAATTTTCAAATACCATATCCTGTACTTATTACTACATTACATTTCATAAAGACAGTAAGATCCGAGAGTTAACAGTAACTAATCCCTCATGATTTACTTATACCTCAAATGATGAACCAACCAATCAGATACAATTTGGTCATAAATGAGAAGTGGCAGAGAGGGTAAAAACTTACAAGAGCATTTATTTTTGAAGGTTGGGGGCCTGTCTAATGTTAATAGATGTGATTCACATTCATGTGCAACATTAAACTAAATAATCTTTGTTACCCAAATACACGAGACAGTGAGACTATTTGTCAAACAAACATAAAAAACAAAAGTTATTCAGAAAGAGAGGATGTAAAGGCTAAGTTCATTGAGATGAACAATATAGTTCGCATCAAAGCATAACACCACTTTTAATGAGCAACGGGGCTGAAGCCAGCAAGCTGGTTACGGTCAATGAACCATAACCTCTGCTTCTGTGATGTGCAGCCTACACCCAGATATCAGAACATACTCATTATCTCATAATAACTGTAGCTATTCAACCATTTACAATTGGAATTTGTGTTTGATACCCGCACACAAACCCCTTCCTTAGTGGAATTAGAGATTCAGAAATGTCTCTAACTGCAGCAAAAACATCTAAAGGAGAAAAGCCAACCAGGCAAAAGTCCTGAAACAGAGATATTTTAACTCTGTAACTATTTGCAGAATTGCTGAGGCAGAGAGGTTTTAAAGAGCATTTAAGAGCAGCTACAGAGACACTTTCTTATTCAATGTTGTCACACAGCCATAAATACTCTCTGTAGGAGATCCTGACACTGTGATACTATATTTTTATCATGATTTTGTTATTGCAGCTCAAGATCATGACGAAAGCATCACTATACTACGTTAGGATATTCCACCATAAATATGTTGTGGTTTTCTGCGACTGCAACATAGTATTTCATCTCTTACACTTGCTTTCATTTCACACATTTAGTTGCTAGAAGAAGAGTACGTATCTTCACTCTTCATACTCCTGCTACTGAAAGGAAGGAAGGAAAGTGTTTCTCCTTTCAGTCCCTTTTTGCTCCTTCCTGGCTGCCTGTAGGACAGGGTGTCTCCAAGCGGTTCTGATCCATTTGGATATCATTCTTTCCTCTGCCACGTGGTAGACAAGGGAGAGCAAAAGGACCACTTCAGTTATATGGACTCCACTAAAGATGCATCCAGCACTACAACTGCAGGTTGAGTATCACAGATTTAGGGGCAAAACCAGTAACATAATAAAAAGCATCTTTTGCTATACAAGTGATTATTTTTATCCTAGTACATTATGAGACCTCTGCTTGATTGCTGAATGTCAGCATTTATTTATGAATTCCATGAATTACTATAGGTTTGATGATTTTCCTGCTGGTGTTGTAATCCAGGAAGTTGTTCCTTCCTCATTTTGAGCTTCAGAAAAAAGTGGGATGCAAAAAACATTCAATTGCACTTTTCCTGAAATCCCATACATTGGGATGAAAAAGGTATTCTGGTGGGGGTTTATCATGTTGACAAATGCACTATGGTCTTTCTATTTGATTACTAATTTTGCAGGGTGCTGAGAAAATAATATCAGATAATAGACAGAGCAGACAGATGACCAAGGCCCCTTCTTCATGCACATTAGAGATAGGTTATGCAGCTACCAGATTTATGTGGTAAGGCTCTGCATAGCAGAGAGTCCTCCACCCTACTCTCTTCCATTCACAGACATCTCACTGTTCAGTTTGTCACCACAAGCTGGCTCTAAGAGCCTCTCCTTCCAAGGGGAACATGCAACAGCAGCTGACAGAGTTTACAGACTATCAGATCTGGGATGGTGGGTGAGTGTCTGAGAAGTGGGTTGCACTCAACAAACCATTAAAATGAAAACCAAGTAGGTGGAGGAGCTTGCATTATGGCATTCCTAAGCTCTGCCAGAGCTGAGCCTACGCTCTGGTGGAGATAGGAATACCACAGAGCTGGTACACTTCCAGCTGCAGAGTCTCTAATTTAGACAGGAGAGGAGACAGCATGCCTCAGCCCCACAGCAAACTTGCCCTGCCACTATTTTGACAGTCTACAAGAGAGTGTCCCTCACTTGTGGACCTTAGCAGTTCCATAGCTGGAGAAGGTGCCAGTCTTGCTGAGGTCTGCTACTCCATTGGAGTAGGGACTCTGCTCTTGTAGCACCTCTTCCAAAAATCATTGTATTGTCTGCATCTTGGGCCACCTCAGTCACTGCCTGACCATCTCTCTCTTCCAAGCCTTCTGGGTGGTAATTTATGCATCAGCTTTACAAGTGAGAATTCTGCAGCTATCTACATGGCAGCGTAAATGCATGGAGAAAGGGCACTGCCCATGACATGCCTTTTGGCATGCATCTTGTGGCTTTTTATATTATAATTTTTTATACACACATATTTTAATTTCAATTATAATTAGATTTATGTCCGTAAAATACCTACATGAGGCTGTAAGTGCTCTGGCAATTATTATGAATACAATTCATCCAAAAATTAACAAATCCACAGCACTGTACTCCATTCTACATAAAACAAAAACTTGTGTGGTCCCTATAGCCCCTGGGCCAGATTCACTCTGCCAGTGATGGGGGATGCAATCAACATCTTCCTGCTCCCTTGGGGACAACTCACCCAAGGAAGGTCAGATACTGGTGTTGCTGCCTGCCCTCACTCCCACTTGCAGCCAACAGGAACATCTTTAATTCCTGTCATGTGCTCTCTAGGCACCTCTCTGGAAGAGGCTTCAGCCAGGTGAATGGAGTTGTCATATCACCCAGCTGTCTTGGCCACATCCACCACTGCTCAATATTTGGGCAACACTGACTGCCTTTAGGTCAGAGGGGAGGTTGCAGCTGCTTTGTGCCAACACCATTACTGTACCATGTCAGACTTTCAACCATGGGGATCATGATGGCAGATGCCTGAACTCAGACTAGCCCATGAAGATTATGCACTGTTGGTGGCAGCTAACATGAATAGCATCACTCTGCATTCCCTTTGGACAATGGCCTAATCTTGACTGAAACTCACACTAACTGATACAGAGAGGGAACTAAGATGATGTGGAAGTTAATGTAACAGGATTGTTAGGGGAAGTCTTACCTGTTCCTGGGGTTGGACATGGCTCACAAGGCTTGTTCCAGGCTTTGCCAACATTGTACGTGCAGCAGCACATCCTCTTGGTCACGTTGAAGGGCAGTTCATTCTCACAGGAGGTTCCATTGTAGCTTCTATAGCAAAAGCTCTTTCTCATATCTACATGAGAAAACACTCAGAGTTACAAGGTAACTGCAACAGGGAGGCTATCCTCTTAAGGGCTGGAGGACTGGGGCCAGCCAGCCCTGATTACAGAATGAGGTACACCTAGATTGAATCAGGCAATTCCTTATAAAGGGCAGCAGGTGACTGCAATGAAGGGAGAAGTTCAGGAATCTGTGGCAGTCTCTCCAGGAGTAAGGAAAGGCTCCTTCAGGGAAGACCCAAAACTAAGGGAGTTGCCTCAGGCAGGGAGGCTTGGGAGGAGTAAGAGAAACCTTGTCTTGGGTGGGTTTATGAATTGATTTGGTTTGGGATTTTGAGTTTTAGTTTGTTTATATTTATTTGGAATATGCAATCCGGTCAAGCCAAGCCACAGCGTTTTTATCAATGAGGTTCAAGGCATGAAGACCTCCCGGAAATTGAGTCATTGTGCAGTCCTCAACTATTTGGTGTCATGGTTTGTGGCTGTCCACATTCACATAGTGGACTGTATCTAAAATGCCACTGAAATTCTGCTGCAGCACAAATTCCATATCTGGTACGAAGCTGGTTCAGAAGGCTCCATTGCCTTCATGGTAAATCAAACCTAGGTTGACAGTGGGTGGGGTCCAAGAGAAGATAATTATTTGTCACTTTCTCTGCAAACCATGAAGCTTGCTACACAGACTCTACAGTAAATTTATATATATACACACACACACATCCCTCTACCCCTATATAACGCTGTCCTCGAGAGCCAAAAAATCATACCGCGTTATATCGAACTTGCTTTGATCTGCCGGAGTGCACAGCCCCGCCGCCCCAGAGCACTGCTTTACCGCATTATATCCGAATTCGTGTTATATCGGGTCGCGTTATATATATATAAAAAATAAACCCAGTCCCCAAGGAGGGGTATTTTTGACCAAGAAAAAACCTGGGAGAAGTTTTTTTTTTGAACATTCCAAAAGGGGAAAATAAGGCAGGCTGCCTTTGGGTGACCCTAGGCCATGACGGGGTGCACATTGTAGTAACCAACAAAGTAGTTCGGCCAAAAGTCAAATCCTTTCAACTACTGATCTAGCCACTGTGATTCATGAATTCTGACTCAGAGTGACCTTGAGACTGCAAGCAGCATACATTTAAAAAAAACAAAAACAAAACAAAAATTTTTTTCTATAGATTAAATCACCTTAATTAAACTATACTTTGTCTCCCTATTACTTTAGCTGAGTGTATTTGTTCAAGCTGATACAGTTCCGTCTCCATTCGGTCACGGATGTCTTACAAGAGAGAAAAATTTCAAAGAAACTAAAAAAAAAAAAGTAGATGTTCTTAAGACCCATTTCCTAGCAGACTCACCAACTGGAATTCAAATATACATACGAAAAATTATGTGTGAAAATGAAAAGCTCTGACTTCTGTTAGAGAATAGAACACACATAGTCATTTCATATTACTCTTTCATGGCTATCTGATGTGGCAGTTTTGCAATAAAGGTTAGAAAAGGTGATACTGTCTCAAGAGCTTTTAAGCATTGCAGTTGCAATCATTTAAGTTTAATGTTCTGATAAGGTACTTAAAAGAAGCTATACACTTCTAAGATTTCAAAGTCAGCCTTGTTGCAGGGAAGACTTTAAGCAGCCAGATGAGGTCCAAAACAGCTCTGATCAATACAGCATGTCAGGTAAACAAGTTTTACATACCCATGCAATTGTGTCCTCCATTCACCTGCATGTATTCAGGGGGACAGATGCAGGTGTAGTTCCCCAGAGTGTTGTAGCAGGTCCCAGGGCCACAGACACCAGGATGTGCAACACACTCATCAATATCTAGAGAGAACAAATGAAAAAGTACAGTTCACAAAGAGACAAGAGGAACTATCCCAAATAAATAATTATAAGAAATAAGTACATATTAAACTACCCCAACATAGCAAAGAAGAAATATTTACAAAACACAGGGTGCATTGCTCAGCTTTGATTTAAACAGGGTTTTGTGGCAGCAGCTGAAATGTATTATTGTTCTCCTGTATGGTTGATTTCCTCCAATCCCTGAAGCAGAAGACAGCACTTGTCAAGAATTCAAGATTTGCTGAGGCTGAGTCACTTCCTGTCCCATCTACTCCATCAATGATGTGAACCTTAGTATTTAATTTGCCTGCCACTTCCAGAGGCATTTCAGTACCATTTTTTCCATCCCACCCCTCATGTAAGCAATTAACTCCCTACTGTGACCAACCAACCCATGACCCTCTCTTCATTCAAATCCCTCCTTGAGATTCACTTCTACCATGCTGCCTAAAAGGAGAAAGTCAATATCTATTAAAAACACATTTTAGTAATGCACATGCATATGCTGAATAACCATATAATCTTGTTGCTGTGACCCTTGTTCTTCCTCACCCCATCTTTTTCCCTATTGTGTGTTACCCTCCATTATCACATTACAGCTACATTGATATTGTAACCTCAAAGGTATGGGCCTTATCTTTCTTTGTGGTGTGTAACCAGCATAGCATACTCCATAGCTACATCTGAAACAAGAGCTTCCACTACAAACCCAATTTTGTCTTCTCTCTTCACCTAAAGGCAGTGAATATAGGAATGTTGGCCTCAGAATTGGTAGGCTGGTCAGAAGTTGCAGTAGCATTTTTCCTAACAAATTTGAAATGATTTGAAGAAGCGGTAACTAATTTATGACATCCTAAAACAGAGATCATGACAGTTAAAAATCCTTTTAACTTTTTTGAAACTTGGTAGCAAACAATCTGCCCAAAAAAACAAAGATGGGAAGAAATAAAACGTAGTTTACTGAACTTATCTAGCTGAGATCTACTACAAAAGAACAAAGTTTAGTTACTTAAAACTCTCATTTGCCAACTTATTAACATTTAAATATACTAACATCAGAATTGCTCCAATGAGTTTAAAGTATGCCAGCAAATGATTGCGGAGACCCAAGCACTGATTTCAAAACAACAGTAAGTCTCTGTCCCTTTTCCATGCAAAGACAGACCTCAAAATGTAAGCCAATCCTGAGGGAAAATGTTTCTAATACAATTCAAGTTAATCAGACAAATTGTACATAAAGTAAGATACATTTTAAAAGGTTGTCACCAGCTAAACTATTCTTCTAAAATATATTTATTTCCACCAGCGCCAGGCTTGAGATAGAAAGTGGGAGACAATTAAAAGTTTACTGGATTCATATACTCCAGGGAAGAATGTTCCTTGCTATGCTGCCCTCACAAGCCCCAGCTAGCCCACTATTTCCACACCCCGCCACCTCCCATTGTTGACTATCTAAAAAGTGCTCACTTCCTACAGTCCTTGGGAAGTACATTGGAGATGCAAGTGTGGGGTGTGGGAGAAGGAGACTGGAGGGACATTGAAGCAGCAGAGCAGAGGGCAATGTAGAAGGGGGACATGAAGGGTGCTGGCAGAGTGGGGAACACTGAAAGAAAATGAAGGGGAGCATAGGACTAGATTAACACGGGATTATGTGGCAGGGGGGGGGGGGGGCAATAAGGCAATAGAGAACTATTGATATTTCACCCTTCCTATAGACTTAAGAATGTAGTCTGGAGCCCGTTTCTAGGTCTCAATGCCCACCACCTTGAAAACATTGGGACACATGCTGAAGACATCCCATCCCCTTGCAAGCCTTAGACATCTTGTTAAGGCCCTAAAAACTCTCTCAACCTCAGGGTTCCTTCTTAGGCTCACCACATTTGATAAGCATAAATAGGCTTTAATCTGCCTCACAAATCTAAATATCTTAGTTGGGTGAGGAATAACAATCCTGTTTAGACTTGTCAGAATGAATGGGATTCCTAGTATTTGCAGAGGTAGGAGGGGGATTTGGAATGAGGGGGGTAACTACAAAAAGTCACCATGGAGGTGGAGGGCCTGAGATAAGCCACATAAGGCTTCTGGAGGTGAAGTAGGCCAAGAGTTTCTTAAGGTCTAGAGAGGCTGATGGGGCCTGACAAGCTCCCTACACAGCTTGCATGGCTGGGGTTAGGGGAACCTACAATATGCCTCTAAGATTTGTCTAGGTTTGATGCACTAACTCAGAAGGAGTCTTACTCTTGTACACCTCCTAACATCTGCAGGAAAGGGGTTGTCATAACTATAAAGGGAAGGGTAACAGCTGTCCTGTGTACAGTACTATAAAATCCCACCTGGCCAGAGACTCCAAAATCCTTTTCCCTGTAAAGGGTTAAGAAGCTCAGGTAACCTGGCTGGCATCTGACCTAAAGGACCAATAAGGGGACAAGATACTTTCAAATCTTGGGGGGGGGGGGAAGGCTTTTGTTTGTGTTCTTTGTTTTGGGAAGTGTTCGTTCTCGGGACTGAGAGGGACCAGACATCAATCCAGGTTCTCCACATCTTTCTAAACAAGTCTCTCCTATTTCAAACTTGTAAGTAAATAGCCAGGCAAGGCGTGTTAGTTTTCCTTTGTTTTCTCAACTTGTAAATGTACCTTTTACTAGAGTGTTTATCTTTGTTTGCTGTACTTTGAACCTGAGACTAGAGGGGAGTCCTCTAAGCTCTTTAAGTTTGATTACCCTGTAAGGTTAATTTCCATACTGATTTTACAGAGATGATTTTTACCTTTTTTTCTTTAATTAAAAGCTTTCTTTTTAGAACCTGATTGATTTTTCCTTGTTTTAAGATCCAAGGGGTTTGGATCTGTATTCACCAGGAGTTGGTGAAAGGTTTTCTCAGGGCTTCCCAGGGTGGGAATCTAGAATTGGGAAATGGTGGCAGCGGAACCAGAGCTAAGCTGGTAGTTAAGCTTAGAAGTTTTCATGCAGGCCCCTACATTTGTACCCTAAAGTTCAAAGTGGGGATCCAGCCTTGACAGGGGTAATGGATCTAAGGATGAAGAGGAGCAAGGGAGCATCATACAGGGTCTAGATGGGGTAGCAGCAGGCTCTGAGGTGTTTCCAGTTCTTAGATCAACCCTAGCATGAACCCCCCCAAACATTCCAACTTGACAGAAAAACAATGAGGAAACATCACAAGGTGAAGCTTGTGAAGTTGCACACACATTTTCCTTGTTAGTATCAGTACCACAAACATTGCATGTTCGTGTTTACAAACAAGAGAGACAATATATTAGGGAATCATAATAGCTAAGAAGATTACCCTTACACTCTGTAGGGAAAATGAATCTGTAATCGACTACTCTCTATGTATGAAATATTCTGCATCAGGAGAAAACAAACTCTGAAAGACCAAAATATTTTCAAACATGCAAACAAGTGTGTATTGGTGTGGGACAAGGTACTGCAGAATTTCACCTTCACAGATCCGTGTTTCTTCACTGAGGTAGTAGCCTTGTGGACATTCACACTGGAAGCTGCCAAAAGTATTGATGCAGTTTCCACCTTGACAGAGCCCTGGTAACTCCTGGCATTCATCGATATCTGCAAAGAGAGAAAAGGCCATATGCTTACTCTGAAGTGTAAAGAAACAAGAGATCTTAACCATTCCATTGGAATGTTACGTGCTAGTAACTGTTAATCTTCACTGGGTTTTTTCCCTTCTAAATCTGCACTTTATTATCAAAGGGAAGAGGGTTTGTGATTATCCCACATATTCTATAGCACATTTTCAGCAAGATGAACGTAAGGAGTTCAGCTTCCATGATCGTTTATGGGAGTTTGGTATCTAACGCTTCATTCCTGCATGCTGACAGTGCATGGGAAATTCACTGGGACCAGGCTTTCACTCTATGATAGATGTTTGCAGCAACATTAACCTTCCACTGATTAAACCATAATTTTTGTAGGTCATCTCATGCTTTGGGGGGCAAATGTTGAAGGCCTGTTCAATAAATGAGGTGGACAAAATATATGTAAATCTGTTTCACCTATAAAACACCATATTTACTTACTCAAATGGGTTTTGAGTATCCTTATTGAGTAACTGCTCGCACAAACATCAGTTTGAACTTGCCACTCTAGTATTATTGATGTTAATAAGTGGTTTTCCGATGCAATGAATGTGAACACTTCGTCAATGATCCTCCTATTGTGCAAACTTTTGAAAATGTCACCTTTTGTAAAGTAGCAACCATAACAGCCATTATTCAGGATGAACTCACCTTCTAAGATAATAGTGATGGGATTTGGTCTGAATCCCTCACCCCCTGGACACAGAGTATTATATTCCGCTAGGGGGGAAAAAAAGGCTATTACATATTTGTAGAATAAAACACTGGTATTAAGGAATTTTTTTATATAATTTATAATTTCATTGGTATTTTAATGCCATTATTATTTCTTATTTGTATTACAGTAGCACCAAGAAGCCCCAGTCAAAGATCTGGATCCCATTGTGCTACGCGCTGTACAAACATTGTGCACAAACATGGTCCCTGCCCCTTGTCGCTTAACTTTTTTTAACCTAACAGTACCCTGAACTGCAACGACATACACTACAAATAGTCACTGGACTAATCACTGCATAAAGTCAAGAAAGTGCATAGACTTTGCAGGATAGAAGCCTAAGATAACACTGGTAACCATGCACATATGAAGCCTTAACCTGTAAGCTCCTGTAAGGCAGGGACTGTGTCTTCTTGCATAATGCCTAGTATAAAGTGGCTCCCATCTTAACTAGGGCCTAGAAATTATTACTTCTGTACAACAGAGATGAGTATTTGTTAAAATTAGACTGTACAGTATTATAACTTAATAAATAATAAAACAATAATGCTTTGTACTTACATTGCACTATTCATACCTAAAAACTTGAGTGCTTTCAAAGGTAAGTATCATTGGGCAAAATTACTGAGGCACTTTTGAAAATTTTATCCAGTGATGCTCACTTTCATAAAGCACTTGGCGTTTTCTCGATAAGAAGCATGATGTTAAGCACCAACCATTATTACTTGTATTCCTCACCTGCAAAAATGCAGTTAATGGATACAATTTTAAGAGCACCTATGCGTGAAAGTTACTTAGGCATGTTTGAAAATTTTATCCATTATTCCTATTTTTGCAAGGGAAAATGAGGCACAGAAAAGTGAAATGATTTGCCAAAGGTCACCCAGTGAGGGCTTGATTTTGGTCCCATTGACTTCACTGGTGCAGGAACAGGCACTGAGGCAGAGCTGGGAACAAAACTCAGGTCTCTTGATTCTGAGGTCCGTGGCCTATGCATCACCTTTGAGAATAAGATGGAGAGCTTCTTCAACAATAAGACCATTAGAGAATAAGCTTATGAAGTAATTTGCCAGATATTTTCATAGTCTGTTTATGGTCATACACTAAATGATTATAAGTACATTTTCATATTTGCACCTTTTGTAAGAAAATTTTTAAAAAATGCTTACTGCTGTTTACAGGGGGACAAGTCTCACAGGGGATCCCCCAGGCCTTCCCCAAAGAGCAGCAGCATGAGGAGCGACTGACTCCGACGCCGATTTCAGTGTTGCAGGATAGGCTCCCATCCCCTCGGGGTCCATATTTCAGGTAACAATTGCCAACACGATTATCTGCATGTAAAACACATTCAACTATAGTTGCACTTTCCGGCCTAGATGAAGGAACGATCAGACAATCATATTAATACTTGCTACTAGTGGATGGCAGGCCCAGGCTACAGTAGCCTTCTGAGTTACTGGTAAGGTAAAAAAGCTAATGCACATTAATATTCAGGGGTATCAAGAGAAATGACACGGTGAGGGTCAACAAAGCTTCTTCTTCTTAAAGTATTTAGGTGTTTGCATGTCTTCAAAGTTCACAACATATACCGGTATAGCACTTTTACTATTCCCAGTATTTTAATATGGGGAATGGAAAATTTCTTACCATAGTTTTCTTTTTATTAGTCGCTCCTCCCCCTTATGCTCCATGAATGGCAATGATTCTTCCCTGTGGAATTCAGAGGAGGGCCAGTGTTGCTCCTGGGGGCAGGAATACAGGACACAACCTCAAGCCACCAGAAGAGTGCTTCAAACTCTTTAGAAACTCTTCAACAATTGGTTATTGGCAGTAAGACAATAATCTGAAACTGCATTAATTAACTTCAAGGGAATTTTGTGTATTAGTAGTATTCCTTTAGACTTTTAAAAAAAATTGTTACAAACTATAGCTTGGCCGTTAAAATAACTAGGGTTGGTAGAATGAGGAAAGAAACTTTTAACAGAAAGAAAATTATGGTAAGGAATTTTCCATTCTCCTGCGTAGATTCTCCCCTCATTCTTCACTAAGGAGAAATAGCAAGTAGTGAATCAGAGTAGGGAAGGAACTGGCCCATGAAGCACTTTACCACTAAAGGATTACTCTACAGAGAAATAGAAACCCACTTTGTAGAAGTTGGTAAATGCATTGTATGAGGATCACAATGCTGCTCTGCAATTTTTCTCTGATAAGGCCGAGACTCTTCCTCTTTGTGTTACCACTAGAGACCTTGCAGATGGAGTCTTGATTGTCTCATGGAACAGTTTCCCAGATATCTAAATAAATTAATGAATTTTCTGGTTGAGAACTGTCTAGATACCAAAACTGTATCAATCACTCTAACAGACAATTCCTGTTGAATTATGCTTCATTTTCATTAGCGCTTAAAATTTCAATCAGAGATGGTCTCAGCATCTCAGGATGAAGAATGGGCCCATTTCAATTGGTCTAATCTTTTCTCCAGGTGCTTTGGCTGGCATTATCAAGTCCAAAAATTAGTGTGGATCTAGCAGGATGACCAAGGTTCTTTCTTTTCTTATTTTTGGTTTCAGATTACCCTTCACATGAACTGCCTTGCAAAACACAAAATTCTTCTCTGTCAAAGACATTATTTCCATTGCTTCTGAGAAGGACTTTGAATTCTGGTTTATCCCTGGTTTTTGTTCATACACATCAATGGTGGTGCCGTTGAAGAGAACTGGAAAGTGGTATCCTTTGAGGAAATGTGTGGACATTTTCAGCTCAAACTGTGCATTCAAGATGGATGATGCTTTCCTTTTCTTGGTGAGGTCCCATAACTCCTGTTATTTGTCTTCCAGTTACACTCCCCATCCTGTAAGGCTTTCTTCCACAGTGTGTACATATAAGAGTTCAGAATATAAATTGGGTTAGGTTTCAGCATGTCCTCTGGACTCACCTGCCTGTGATGACTTGGGTTGATTTTCTACTATCTACGGGCATACAGATAACTTCTGTGTAGCCACTGAGACTGGGAGCATTGCTCTCAGATGGTCTATGGGATCTTTTGGGGAAAAAAAGCCCTTCTGAAAGGTGAACAATGTCTTCTTTTGAAGAGATCAGGACTGCACTGATTTTTACTATCTGCACTAGTTCCCACAGTTTATGAAAATTCTACAGTATATGTTTTATTTAACATGGTAGTTTTAGCCAGCAGTTCCCACTCAGATCCTATGATGTCCTCAAAGATCAAGCGCATGGGAAATGCTGTATCCAACTTTATTTGGAGAGGAAGATATTTTCCCTTAGTTTTGAAAACTCCTTCCTCTTTTTGGTCTGTTTATGAGTATTATCTTGCAGGTTATAGTATTACAGTACTTAGGTAGAGAAAGCTCTCCTGAGTGTCCACCTTTAGAGTTCACGGTATGAATCATATAGTTCATCCTCCAGGAGAAGAGCTGCTGGAGAAGGAAAATGAGGAAGGATGATAATGATTATTTTATATTATTAGCGAATTTCTAATGAACCATTGCTTCTCCACCCCAAAGGGCTGTATTTGTTTTAAAAAGTGCTTCCTGCAGTAGCACACTAATCTAAATTTTATCCATGGAAAAGGATTTCTCACTTATCCTTCTGTAATCCTATACGGGTGCAGCTGCATAGGAAATTGAGTTCTTACTTCTGACTTCTGGTTTGGGTACAAACTCTGGATGAATCCTGGAGCTCTTGCTCAAGTTCCCCATGCCAGAACTGTGGTTCCAGAGGAGGGCTGAGCCCCAAAACACAGATCCAACTCAAGGACCCATGTTCTGGCAGATTGAGGGTCAGCTGGCAACAGGCAGGGCAGGACTCACACTCAGAAACTTCTGAAAAGCTGCCCAAGAGAAGTCTCTGGCTGAGGGAGGCCTGAGGGATCCTAGAAGAAATGTTCTGCACCAGAGGACCCAGAAAATTAGATTCTCAGTGCTCCAGTGAGTCCTCAGCTCATGAGCTGGAAAGGGGAACTAGACATTGAAATGTGATTTCAATGGCTCAAAAAATGAATAAAAATTGAGTCTGGGATTTTCAAAATAATCTTGTGGAGTCAGGCACCCAAATCTGACTGAAATTCAAAGGGAGTTGGGTACCTAACTTCCTTAGGTACCTTTGAAAATTGCAGCCTGAAATTGTAAAATAAATTGGTTGGGATAAGTTGAGCTGCCAACTTGTTCTGCTGCTGGTGGCCTGAGGTGTAGAGTGGGGCTTGGTCCTGGAACCTTGAGCAATGACAGGTAGCCCCTTTGAATTCTACAGGGAAAAGTAGAACGAGGGAAGAGCTGAGCAGCAGAATCCATTCTGATAGAACTTCACATTTCTTTAACAAAAGTTTTAATCAGGTTTTATTTATTTGACTTAGACCAATAGCAATCATAATATTTTTTTAAATTACTACAGATATAAATGCTTTAAAAAAAACCAAAAACACGACATCCCCAGAAAGCAAAGTGAAGAGGCCTTTGGTGCCATTTCCAATTTGAAAGGTTAAATGATTTACCCAAGTTCACTCAATAAGTCTGTGACACCATTACTGGAAGTCAAGCAATTTAGGTGCTAGTGTAAGTATTGTAATCACAAGACTATCTTTCTATATCATGTTGCAAAGGGACAAGTAAACATAAGCTTACTTTAAGCCAGAGTACACCAGAGGGAATTACACAAACTGCATTGAAGTGTATCTTTCACAGGTTGATTTCAATCCAAATGGCTACTTCATGGAGTTCTAATTCAGATACAGGTTTAACCACATCAGTGAGCCAAGTCTAGAAAATCTACTTCAGAGGAAGTGTACATCAGCCCCATGAGAACTCTTAGATTTAAAACTCAATTACTAAAATAAGAAACATGGGTCCATCCAGAAAATGGAATCAATAATGCAAATAACAAACACTCTGGTATATACAGAAAATATATTTTAAGAAAATGGACAATGTTTATAGTATTTAAAACTGATAAATCTATATTTAGGAGCATGGTTTGATATCTAACATGACAGTAACAGATTCATATTTTCTGGACCAAAATCTGCACTCATTGATTTTGAACAGGATGCAAAACAAGGCAAAATTTGGCCCTCTATCTTTAGAAATGATCTAGTATCAGTACAAGAGGCCTCTGGATCCACTTCTATGGGTCATACTTATTTGAAATAGTTTTCACTTACCCACACAACCTACTCCAGTTGGGTTCAGCTGGAAATCTGGTGGGCAGTTACACTCATACCTCCCAGGCGTATTCACACAGAGACCATTAACACAGTTAATGGGATCAGCACACTCATCAATATCTAAAATGGGAAAGCTACATTTGTAATCTGTTGATTTAATGGAGGAACGATGTGGGGAACGATGTGAGGGTATGATTCAAATGAGAGAGAGAAAGATAAACCTTTTATTTTTAGCTGAAGTTGAAGCAATTACAGTTCATGAAACACTCAGGAACAATTTCTACAGTTGCACATTTAATAGAAACATTACTTTTGTCCAGTTCTTAATTTAACCAAAATACCATATAGCCCTACATAGTAGAGCCCTGCCTGGGACTGTTTTTCTATCCTGTTTCCCCCGCTTCCATAGACTCATAGACTTTAAGGTCAGAAGGGACCATTATGATCATCTAGTCTGACCTCCCGCATGATGCAGGCCACAAAGCCGTCCCAACCCCTTTCCCTCGACTCTGCTGTTGAAGTCCCCAAATCCTGTGGTTTAGAGACTTCAAGTAGCAGAGAATCCTCCAGCTAGTGACCCCTGCCCCATGCTGCGGAGGAAGGCAAAAAACCTCCAGTGCTTCTGCCAATCTACCCTGGAGGAAAATTCCTTCCCGACCCCAAATATGGCGATCAGTAGAACCCCGAGCATGTAGGCAAGATTCTCCAGCCAGACCCTCATTGGCCAGTGATACTATTTACCAGCGATGGCACGCTGTTCATTTGACTAAAATCATTTTATCCCATTAAACCATTCCCTCCATAAACTTATCTAGCTTAATCTAATTCCACACTGTTTCTTACATTTTTATCCCTCTCCCACCTGCAAAACCTTAGACCCCACAAGATAGAGAAATTCCCCGAGGCCACTAAACAAAAAACAAAAGTGGTCAGTTAATATATAAATAAAATTCAGACAATTTTTACAACTAAAAGAATAAAACAAATCTTGCTTAAACCATGTAAAAATACTTTAACTCCTTATAATAGACATCAAATCTCGTTCAAAACCTCACATAAATTTAAGTATTAAAAGTTTAAAAGTGTTTTCCTGCAATTACTGCAGTCTGGGTTTTTTTTTGCCCACTTAATCACATCTGCAACAAAATACATTTTAGCCACTCCTGCTATTATGGACCCGCGAGATCCCAGTCCCGCTGCAGGGCTCTGCTATATAGCACTTTGTCCAATTGGGGAAACAATGCATAGTACCAATTTCTGCCGGAGGACATAATACAGCTTTAATTAAACAGGAGACTTGGTTAACTGGAGACTGGATAAACTAGGTTATATGATTTCTAGTACTCAGTAAATAAGGCAATGCTGGAAGTCCAAAAGTGTTTGGAAAAAATTGCAATGTTGTAAACTAGTTCTTTCTAATTATAGATCTCATTAAAATATTACTCTGCATATTAGTAGCATGTCTGAGAAATCCATGTAAGAAGTATATCACAGTTGTATGATCGGCAAACAATAATAATTGAGGCAATTCAAGAAAATGAAACATCAAATAAAATGAATGAGATGGGGCCCACTCTTACTTGAAGTATCTAAGCTGCATAACATATGACAATGTGTGAATTATACTGCTATAACAGAATGATTGTGTCTGTCATGCACAATGGAGGGCCTTCTATATCGGACATTGCTGCTGTCTGCACCCTGCATCACTCCCCCACCCTCTTTTATTTAAAGAGCGAGTTTAAAAAAAAATCTCCTTTTTATTATAAAACTTTGATTCTGTACCACTTCCAATATGAGTACAGTTTGGTCCAGACTTCTAAAAATAAACTGTAGACGCTTTACCCATTCTCAGTTTTGTGAAGCATTTCATGTTGCTCCTCCACACTTACAACTGCTCTTCCAATGCATCAAGGAACTTTCTTGTCTTCCTTCAAATCGCTCCTTAAAACTCACTTTTTTTGTTTAGGATTTCATCACTGATCTCTTCAGAATCTGCTCCCACTCTTACAATGCAAACACTTTAAGTATTAGGGTATCTGTCTAAACTGGAATAGACGAGCCTCATGGACCATGTTTAATTCTATGTCTGCAAAGCACCATGTACATTTATAGAATGATGCTCCATACATATTAATGAATAGTGAACATTTAAAAAAAAGTTAACTTCCGTAGTGCACATTTGTCCACATCTGGCACTTATCAAACAGAGAACAAGTATTAGATTGAAAGAAGGATTGCTGAAACAACTCAGCCAGGATTGAGGCCCATTACCAGAGATATTTTTTGAATGTTTATAATAAATCCAGCTAGTATCTTAATTAAATTGTATATGAATACTTAAGAACTACCATATTCATTCTCTTTTGTTCTTATTTAAAATGCACACGCACACACACATATAGGAATGTTTACACATACATGCTCACAAAAACATTCTGTTTGGAGGCGTAGGTAGGTTGAAGGAAAGGGTGACTAAGTCTGGAATATAGATGAAAACATAGGAAAAAACCTTTTTTGGGGGGGGGGTACTTGTTTTCTTAAATATTATTCTTTGAGCTTGAATCTTTTAATTGTACAGAGTTAAAAAGAGTTTAAAATGTATCCATTTAGTCATCAACTGATTTTACCATGCAGAAAGGACAATGGAAAAATAGATGAATTGGTACAGTAACTCCTTGCTTAACGTTGTAGTTATGTTCCTGAAAAATGTGACATTAAGTGAAACGATGTTAAGCAAATCCAATTTTCCCATAAGGATGAATGTAAATAGGCGGGGTTAGGTTCCAGGGAAATTTTTTTCACCAGACAAAAAGCTCTCTCTCTCTCTCTCTCTCTCTATATATATATATATACTGTGACAAAGTTCCGAGCCTGTATTGGTGGGTCCCGCGCTTCTGGGAGGATTCAGAAACTCGATAAGGCCCCAATGTGACTTCCCTTTCTCAGTGTAGTGGCAAGAGTCACAGCCTATTGAGTATCAGGGGGTAGCCATGTTAGTCTGGATCTGTAAAAAGCAATAAAGAGTCCTATGGCACCTTACAGACTAACGTATTGGAACACAAGCTTTTGTGGGTGAATATCCACTTCATCAGATGCATGTAGTGAATCAGCCTATTGAGTTACTTTCATCACCGGCCAGTATGGGAGTTGGGAAGGAGGAATACCCCACAGTCTCTGTTGCTCTGTAGAGCTCAGTAGGCGCAGTTCGGCCTCCTGCCTGGACCGACTCCTGCTTCCCTTCTCCAGGGGATCTCCGTAGAGTATGGGGGTGGGGAGGGGGATCCCGGGCCTGCCCTCTACTCTGAGTTCCAGCCCAGGGATCCTAATGGTAACAGCTATTGTTGGCTTTCCCTTCACCACTGACGCTGCTTTGATTCCCTGGGCCACTTCCCCTGTGATCCCCTTTTCCTAGCTTCAGCCTTATCTCTGGATTCAGGAATGCTTCCTCTCCTCCAGCTCCTTTCACCTCGGCTCCCCAGAGGGCACTGGAAGGAGTGCTTTTAAACAGTATAAGTGGGACCTTGTTTGGTTCCAGCTGTCTCCATTAGCCTAACGGCTTTAATTGGTTAATTGGCATCCGGTGTTAATTGGCCTGGAGTAGCCTTTGTTTGGCTATCCAGGGAACAGGGACCTGCTCATTCTGAAGGCTGATATATCTGCCTTCCACCACTCTCTTACATTCTTCTGGTCTGAATCTGTCACAATACACACAGTATAAGTTTTAAACAAACAATTTAATACTGTACAAAGCAATGATGATTGTGAAGCTTGGTTGAGGTGGTGAAGTCAGACAGTGGAAGAGGGTGGGATATTTCCCAGGGAATGCCTTAATGCTAAATGATGAACTAGCATTCGGCTGAGCCCTCAAGTGTTAACACATTGTTGTTAATGTAGCCTCACACTACAAGGCAGACGAATGGAGGGAGGGGAGACAGCATGGCAGACAGAGACAGAGACACACACCCTGTGTGAAAGAGAGAGACACGCATTGCCCCTTTAAGTATGCTGACAACACTCTAAGTACATTGCCTTTTTAAGTAGATCAGGAAGTTGCGACAGCAGCTGCGGCCAGCAAGCTCCCTCCGTCCTGACCCTGTCATGTGTCCCCCCTGCTCTATGGGTGGGGTAAGCGGGGGGCAGGAGCAGGGGGGAGGGGGACACCCTGACATCAGCCCCCCGCTTCCCCTCCTGCACAGCAAGCAGGAGGCTCCCAGGACCAGCTCCAAGGCAGAGGACAGGAGCAGTACAGGACAGTGGGGGGGAGGGACAGCTGAACTGCGGACAATTGATAGCCTGCTGGGCAGCTGCCGCACAGGGAATTTAGGGGAGCTGATGGGGGGGGGGGCTGCCGGTCCATCCTGGTTCCAAGCCCCCACCAACTGGCTGCAACAGGCTGCTCTTCCTGCAAGCAGTGGACAAAGCAGGCGGCTACTAAACAACATTATAAGGGAGCATTGTGCAACTTTAAACGAGCATGTTCTCTAATTGATCAGCAATGTAACAACATTAACCGGGATGACTTTAAGTGAGGAGTTACTGGACATTAAACTCCTCTTTGAAAGACCTGCCACATTTCTGTATAGAATTGGATATACCTGTACAGTTTCCTCCAGTTCTATCCAGTTCATAGCCGTCATCGCAGATACAGTGAAACATGCCTGGTAAGTTATTGCAGGTTCCAAAAACACAAATGTTCTGGAAGGTGCATTCATCAATATCTGAAGGAATAGAGGAAGAGCAATTAGTTACAGCTCATCATAATAGCACCCACTATCTTAAGAACAACTAAAAACACTCAAAGAACACATAAAACACTAATAGAATTTCTGGAAAATCAGATGCACTGCTTGTATACTTTAAAAGTTAAACATAGGAATTTTTGAGGAGTAGTTTTAAAGACACCACATCACTTATTCCTGTCATATTTGTTATAATAATTTTCAGATATAAAGAGAACGTTCAGTATTTCTATTTGCCAAGAAAAGTTATGCTATCAGGAATTAATCCCCCGGATTCCAAATGGAAAAAAAAAGATTTTAAAATCAAAATACTATTAAATGACTTTTTAGAAATATACAAAAAAGAAAAAAGAAAAGAAAAGCACATCATTAAACAAATGCAAATGATAGGGACTGATCATTTGCCATGCTCCTCGTTTCCAGCATGTAGGTAAGCACATGTGTAAGGTTCACCAAACTCCCCTTGAAAGAATGCAAAGTACACTAAAAAGAGAGCAGTAGGCTGGTCACTCCCTAGTTCCTGCGTTGACATACCCATAGTGTTCCCATTTTTCCAGAGACACTATGGATATGTCTACACAGCAACTAGACACCCGCAGCTGGTCTGTGCCAACTGACTCAGGCTCATGGGGCTCAAGCTGCAGGACTGTTTCATTGCTATGTATACTTCCGGGCTTGGCCTGGAGCACGAGATCTGAGACCCTCCCAGCTCAAAAGCCTCAGCTGGCTGGCACAGGCCAGCCGCAAGTGTCTAGCTGCCGTGTAGACATACCCTCCAAGAGTAAACTGAAGATATGGACATAGCCTCCACCTAGTTTCATAAACACCTGGAAAATGGAGAAGGCAAATTAAAGCAAGTCCAGACTGTTTTAATATGTCTGCACATGTGCATCAGGGTAAATAAAAATTGAAAATTAAAAAAAAATGTATTTAATTTAAATTAAATTCAGGTTTATATTTTAAAATATACCTATTTAAAATTAAAGTTGAAATTGACAACCTATTTTAAGGCCTAGCCTTAGTATAATATATTAAAATAATTTAAACTGAATACAAAAATAATATTCAGTAGCACATGTTTGCTGTTATATTCTAAGGAAAGTTAAATGACTGAATTGGTAGAAGTCACTGGCTAAGCACATGGAACCAGAATTTGTTGAAATGCTAAACAAGCTTTGGGCAGAAGTAGCCTCTTCTGTAGGTGCAGAGAGAATATTTTCTTCATTTCAGTTTATTCAACTATTTCATTCAAAGGTAATAAACCAAATGGAAGTTGAAAAAGCAGAAAAACTTGTTTTCCTTCTCCAATCTATTAATAAAAATGAGATGTGAGAGGGTGAGATCTACTAGTTCTAAAATCTCGAAAATCAGCTCAATTCACTAACTACAAATAATACTTCCATTTGCTTAATGAATAAGGTAGTTTTAAATGCAAAATATTTTTGATAAACTTTTTGTTTATATATCCTGCACATTTAAAATTGTTTTATTACATAAAACTATTTAAATGCTTTTTTGTGCATTTTATTTTATTTTAATTTCCATCCAAATAGAGTTTGCCATAAATCACAATTAAAATTTTTTATCATCATATAGTAAAGAAGTGCATCATCTATCATTTTCTAATATAGTAAAAATTAAGAGTCTAAATAAAGGTAAGTTAAGCTACATAAATAATGTGTATAGATATAGTATCCTCCAGGGATCTGTACTGGGATCAGTGCTCTTCAACGTATTCATAAATGATCTGAGTATAGGGGTAAACAGTGAGCTGGCAAAGTTTGCAGATGATAACTATTTTGAGTAATTTTGTAAGTCCAAAGCAGACTGCAAGGAGTTACAAAGGGACCTCACAAAGCTGGGTGACTGGGCAACAAAAAAGGATGAAATTCAATGTTGATAAATGCAAAGTAAGGCACATTGGAAAGCAAAATCCCAACTATCCATACAGAATAATGGGGTCTAAATTAACTGCTACAACTCAAGAAAGAGATCTTGGAGTCATTGTGGATAGTTCTCTGAAAACATCAGCTCAATGCGCAGCAGCAATAAAAAAAGCTAACAGAATGTTAGGAACCATTAGGAAAAGCATCGATAATAATAAAGAAAATATAATGCCACTATATGAAGCCATGATACGACCACATCTTGAATACCACATGTATTTCTGGCTGCCCCATCTCAAAAAAGATATAGTAGAAATGCAAAAGGTACAGAGAAGGGCAACAAAAATTATTAAGGGTATGGAACATCTTCCATATGTGGAGAGATTAAAAAGACAGGGACTTTTCATCATAGAAAAGAGAGGACTAAAGGGGGATATGATAGATGTCTATAAAATCATGAATGGTGTGGAGAAAGTGAATAAGGAATGTTATTTATCCCTTCACAAAACACAAGAACCAGGTGTCACCCAATGAAAATAATAGGCAGCAGGTTTAAAACAAACAAAAGGAAGTACTTCTTCAAACAACACACATACCTCAGCTCAGGGTATGTCTACACTATGAAATTAGGTCGAATTTATAGAAGCCGGTTTTATAGATATCGGTTTTATACAGTCGATTGTGTGTGTTCCCACATAAAATGCTCTAAGTGCATGAAGCCGGTGGACCGCGTCCACAGTACCGAGGCGAACGTCGACTTCCGGAGCGTTGCACTGTGGGTAGCTATCCCACACTTCCCACAGTCTCCGCCGCCCATTGGAATTCTGGGTTGAGATCCCAATGCCTGATGATGCAAAACAGTGTCGCGGGGGGTTCTGGGTACATGCCATCAGGCCCCTCCCCCTCCGTCAGAGCAACGGCAGACAATCGATTCGTGCCTTTTTACCAGGGTTACCTGTGCAGTCAACATACCATGGCAAGCATGGAGCCCGCTCAGCTCAGCATCGCCATATGTCATCTGGGTGCCGGCAGACGTGGTACTGCATTGCTACACAGCAGCAGCCCCTTGCCTTTTGGCAGTAGATGGTGTACTAAGACTGATATCCGTCGTCATCGTATTCCAGTTCAAATCAGAGGCACCTGGGCAGACATGCTTTGTCTCCTGGAGACTCAGTCCTGCCGGCAGTCCGACTGAACCGTCTTGACGATGATGGCTAGCAGTCGTAGTACAGTATCTTCTGCCAAGCACCCAGAAGATGCTGAGGGCTATCAGTCATGCTGCACCATCTGCTGCCAGCTTAAGATGTAAAAAATAGATGTATTCATTTGCTTCCCCCTCCCTCCGTGAAATCAAAGGCCTGCTAAACCTTGGGTTTTGAGTTCAATCTTGGGGGGGGGGGGGCATTCTGTGTGACAGTTGTTTGTGTTTCTCCCTGATGCACAGCCACCTTTCTTGATTTTAATTCCCTGTACCTGTACGCCATGTCGTCACTCGCCCCTCACCCGTCAGTTTCGCGCCTTTTTTCAGACCAGACGCCATAGCACTGGTATCATGGCGCCCGCTCAGATCACCGCGGCAATTATGAGCACTATTAACATCACGCACATTGTCCTGGAGTATATGCAGAGCCAGGACATGCCAAAGCAAAACCAGGACCAGCTGAGGAGGCGATTGCAGCGCGGCGACGAGAGTGATGAGGAAATTGACATTGACACAGCCCTCACACAAGGTACGGGCCCCAGCAATGTGAAAATCATAGTGTTACTGGGGCAGGTTCATGCCGTGGAATGCCGATTCTGGGCCCGGGAAACAAGCACAGGCTGGTGGAGCCGCATCGTGTTGCAGGTCTGGGACGATTCCCAGTGGCAGCGAAACTTTCGCATGCGTAAGGGCACTTTCATGGAACTTTGTGACTTGCTTTCCCCTGCCCTGAAGCGCCAGAATACCAGGATGAGAGCAGCCCTCACAGTTGAGAAGCGAGTGGCGATAGCCCTGTGGAAGCTTGCAATGCCAGACAGCTACCGGTCAGTCGGGAATCAATTTGGAGTGGGCAAATCTACTGTGGGGGCTGCTGTGATCCAAGTTGCCAGGGCAATGAAAGACCTGGTGATATCAAGGGTAGTGACTCCGGGAAACATGCAGGCCATAGTGGATGGCTATGCTGCAATGGGATTCCCAAACTCTGGTGGGGCGATAGACGGAAACCCGTATCCCTATCTTGTCACCAGAGCACCAAGCCACCGAGCACATAAACCACAAGGGGTACTTTTCAATGCTGCTGCAAGCCCTGGTGGATCACAAGGGATGTTTCACCAACATCAATGTGGGATGGCCGGGAAAGGTACATGATGCTCGCGTCTTCAGGCACTCTGCTCTGTTTCGAAAGCTGGAGGAAGGGACTTTCTTCCTGGACCAGAAAATAACCGTTGGGGATGCTGAAATGCCTATCGTGATCCTTGGGGACCCAGCCTACCCCTTAATGCCATGGCTCATGAAGCCGTACACAGGCAGCCTGGACAGTAGTCAGGACCTATTCAACTATACGCTGTGCAAGTGCCGAATGGTGGTGGAATGTGCATTTGGACGTTTAAAAGCACGCTGGCGCAGCTTACTGACTCACTCAGACCTCAGCAAAAAGAGTATCCCCATTGTTATTGCTGCTTGCTGTGCGCTCCACAATATCTGTGAGAGTAAGGAGGAGACATTTATGGAGGGGTGGGAGGTTGAGGCAAATCGCCTGGCCACTGACTACATGCAGCCAGACACCAGGGCGGTTAGAAGAGTACAGCAGGGCGCGGTGCGCATCAGCAAAGCTTTGAAATCGAGTTTTGTGACTGGCCAGGCTACGGTGTGAAACTTCTGGTTGTTTCTCCTTGATGAACCCTCCGCCCCACCCGGTTCACTCTACTTCCCTGTAAACCAACCCCCCGCCTTCCCCCTTCGAGCACCGCTTGCAGAGGCAATAAAGTCATTGCTACTTCACATTCATGCATTTTTTATTAATTCATCACACAACTAGGGGGATAATTGCCAAGGTAGCCCGAGAGGAGTGGGAGAGGAGGGAAGGAAAAGGACACACTGCAGTTTAAAACTTTACAACTTTAACACTTATTGAAGACCAGCCTTCTGATGCTCGGGCAATCATCTGGGGTGGAGTGACTGGGTGGCCGGAGGCCCCCACCCCGTGTTCTTGGGAGTCTGGGTGAGGAGGCAATGGGACTTGGGGAAGAGGGCTGTTGGTTACACAGGGGCTGTAGCAGCGGTCTTTGCTCCTGCTGCCTTTCCTGCAGCTCATCATCAGTATGATGCTCCAGCAGCCGGAGCATTGACTCTTGCCTTCTGTCTGCAAGCTGACGCCACCTATCATATTCAGCCCGCCACTTGCTCCATTCATCCCGTGATTCAGCCCACCACCTCTCCTCTCGTTCATATTGTGCTTTTCTGTAGTCTGACATTGACTGCATCCACGCATTCTGCTGTGCTCTTTCAGCGTGGGAGGACATCTGGAGCTCCGTGAACGTATCATCCCGAGTCCGCCGTTTTCTCCTTCTAATCTTTGCTAGCCTCTGCGAAGGAGAAACATTTGCAGCTGGTGGAGGAGAAGGGAGAGGTGGTTAAAAAAGACACATTTTAGAGAACAATGGGTACACTCTTTCACGTTAAATTTTGCTGTTCACATTACACAGCACATGTACTTTCGTTACAAGGTCGCATTTTTCGTCTATTGAGGGCCTGCCGGTTTGGTGTGAGAGATCACTCACGCAGTGCCAGGCAACAGAATTCGGCTTGCAGGCAGCCATGGTAAGCCACAGTCTTTTGGCTTTTTTAACCCTAATAACATGTGGGAATGGTTTCAAACAGTGGCGCCCTCATTTCCCATACCAAGGACCCATTGGGTTGGCCATTTAAAATGGGTTTGCAATGTAAAAGGAGGGGCTGGGGTTTCCGGGTTAACATGCAGCACAAACCCAACTACCCCTCCCCTCCACACACACACAACCAATTCTCTGGGATGATCCCTTCACTTCTCCTCCCCCACCGCGTGGCTAACAGCGGGGAACATTTCTGTTCAGCCGAGCAGGAACGGGCACCTCTGAATGCCCCCTTAATAAAATCACCCCATTTCAACCAGGTGACCGTGAATGATATCACTCTCCTGAGGATAACAAAGAGAGATAAGGAATGGATGTTGTCTGCATGCCAGCAAACACAGGGACCATACGCTGCCATGCTTTGTTATGCAATGATTCCAGACTACATGCTACTGGCTGGCATGGTAAAGTGTCCTATCATGGCGGACGGGATAAGGCAGCCCTCCCCAGAAACCTTTTGCAAAGGTTTTGGGAGTAAATGAAGGAGAGCTTTCTGGAGATGTCCCTGGAGGATTTCCGCTCCATCCCCATACACGTTAACAGACTTTTCCAGTAGCTGTACTGGCCGCGATTGCCAGGGCAAATTAATCACTAATCATTAAACACACTTGTTTTTAAATCATGTATATTATTTACAAAGGTACACTCACCAGAGGTCCCTGGTGTGCCCTCAGGGTCCGGGAGCATGCCTTGGGTGAATTTGGGGGTTACTGGTTCCAGATCCAGGGTGATAAACATATCCTGGCTGTTGGGGAAACCGGTTTCTCCGCTTCCTTGCTGTGAGCTATCTTCATTGTCTTCATCATCATCATCATCTTCCGCGTACCCCGAACCCGCTTCCCTGTTGCGTGTTTCTCCATTGACGGAGTCAAAGCACACGGTTGGGGTAGTGGTGGCTGCACCCCCTAGAATGGCATGCAGCTCCGTGTAGAAGCGGCATGTTTGCGGCTCTGCCCCAGACCTTCCGTTTGCCTCTCTGGCTTTGTGGTAGGCTTGCCTTAGCTCCTTAATTTTCACGCGGCACTGCTGTGCATCCCTGTTATGGCCTCTGTCCTTCATGGCCTTTGAGAACTTTTCTAATATTTTGCCATTTTGTTTACTGCTACGGAGTTCAGCCAGCACTGATTCATCTCCCCATATGGCGAGCAGATCCCGTACCTCTCGTTCGGTCCATGCTGGAGCTCTTTTGCGATCCTGGGACTCCATCATAGTTACCTGTGCTGATGAGCTCTGCGTGATCACCTGTGCTCTGGGCAAACAGGAAATGAAATTCAAAAGTTCGCGGGGCTTTTCCTGTCTACCTGGTCAGTGCACCTGAGTTGAGAGTGCTGTCCAGAGTGATCACAATGAAGCACTGTGGGATAGCTCCCGGAGGCCAATAACATCGAATTCCGTCCACACTACCCCAAATCCGAACCGAAAGGCCGATTTTAGCGCTAATCTCCTCGTCGGAGGTGGAGTAAAGAAACCGGTTTAAAGGGCCCTTTAAGTCGAAAGAAAGGGCTTCGTCGTGTGGACGTGTCCAGGCTTAATTTGATTTAATCCTGCTAAAGTCGACCTAAACTCATAGTGTAGACCAGGCCTCAGACACTTTAAGGTCAGAAGGGACCATTATGATCATCTAGTCTAACCTCCTGCACAACGCAGGCCACAGAATCTCACCCACCCACTCCTGTAACAAACCCTAACCTATGCCTGAGTTACTGAAGTCCTCAAATAGTGGTTTAAAGACCTCAAGGTGCAGAGAATCCTCCAGCAAGTGAGCTGCGCACCATGGGGCAGAGGAAGGCGAAAAGCCTCCAGGGCCTCTGCCAATCTGCCCTGGAGGAAAATTCCTTCCCAACCCCAAATATGGCAATCAGTTAAATCCTGAGCATGTGAGCAAGACTCACCAGCCAGCACCCAGGAAAGAATTCTCTGTAGTAACTCAGAATTAGATACGTTCCTGGAAGACGGGTCCATCAATGGCTATTTGCCAAGATGGTCAGGGATGGAATCCCATGCTCTAGGTGTCCCTAAGACTCTGACTGCCAGATGCTGGGACTGGACAACAGGGGATGGATCACTTGATAATTGCCCTCTTGTGTTCATTCTCTTTGAAGCATCTGGCATCAGCCACTGTCGTAAGACAGGATACTGGGTGAGATGGACCATTGGTCTGGCCATTCTTATGTTAAGTTCAGAGTAGATGTACCAAACATGGCCAGGATTATACCTCAAGTGCAAGGAACTATTTCTGCTCACCCATAAGAAAGGTCCTTCCTTTGCACTCACCAGATCAGCAAAACCTCCTATACCATAGTTTGGTTCCATGGGTGCTCCATGTTACTGTTAAAAAAACCACAACTGTGTCCCAATATCTTAGGCAAAATTCTCAAATTTCTCTTTCAAGGACTTCACTCCATAGCATCATTAAAAATAAATATTTGCCATGGCTGTCCAGAGAGTTATGATTTTCTTGTTTACAAAATATATCCATCGCTTCTGATATTTTAGGATTTTTGTTTAAGTATCAGTATGATGTCAAAGCAGCTGCAAAAACTGCACTGAAAAATCTCCTAAACAAGCTTATTGACAAGACTGTGGTAACGCAATGGATCAGACCAGTTGACTCTCAGGGCCAAATTTTCAGAAGTTTCTAAGTTTTACAGCAGTGAGAACATTGATTTATGTACATATATATGGGGGTCTGCATATGCAAAACCGTGGGTGCAATTTTAGAGAATGCTTTTAAAAATCTGGCTTTAGATGCCTTTTCAAGAGGTTTACACTTTCCAAGATGTCATGAGGTTTCTACTAACATTTTTGTGTTTTAAAACAAGATTTAAAAAGTTTTGGAACACTCAGTACACAGAAATCAGTCTAGAACAGAGTCCGCATATACTTCTGTTATAGTAAAGTGAGAGATGACATCAGACCACTACAAGGAATGGAATCACTGTCAGCTAAAAGTTATGTCTCAGACAACAGAGTACATATGACAGAGAGAAAGCGGGAGAAGAAAAGTTCCAAAAAGAGAAATATTAGGATTGTTGTAACTTAAACACAGAAGTGAAGAGCACAGTTCAAATTTCCTGTGTACATTTATTAAATAGAGCGGTGATCAGCATAGTTTATATTTCCTGTATAAATGTATTAAATAAAACAGTGGTCAGCAGAGTTTTTCCACAAACCATTCACTAAGACAAAAACAAGAAAAATGATTAAGGAAAACAAACTTGTTGAGCCAAACCTCTACTCCAGGTTTCTTGGCCCAAGACCAGGAAAACTTCATAAGAGATGAAAGCTACCTTCACCATAATTCATACAGCAAAATAATCCTTGCTGGAGAAGCATATGAAGCATGCTATGTGTATTCTGCTTCTAGCTTGAGGTTCTTCCAGCACTTCTTGTGGTTTCCTTCATAGCAGCCAATCCAAACTCAGAAAACAAGGTTGAAGTACTAGTAACTTACCTTGGCAAGATTTGCTGTCTGAAGCTGGAGTGAATCCCATTTCACACTCACATCGATATGCACCAGGGACATTCAGGCACTGTCCATTCTCACACAGATTAACATTTTCTGCACACTCATCAATATCTGCAGGAAAAGAAGTAAGCAGCCATTAAATTTCTGTGATATATTTTATCATCAAAGTATGATTCTGTTTCTTCCCATTTATCATTCAAATAAATTCTGTTCAACATTTGTTGATATAAAGCAAAGCAGGTACACCATTCAAAGATAGAATATAAAAGAATGTAGAAAAACAAAAGGCAACAACTATTTCCAATATCTTTTCCCCTATTGGGTCTCCATGTACTGACATTTTCATTAATAGATTTTATCATACAGTATCTAATTTTGAACCGATGCAAGTTTTCCAAACCCATTAATGGCAATTCTGACAAACAATAAGGTGGATATTTAATTTCTGAAGTCATAAACGTGCATCATAATGACTGATGAAATATTTCTGAATAAGACAATTTTAGAGGCAAATTTTCAAAATGAAATCTCTATTTATGCAAATGTAAATTGCCTTTTTCACACAATTTTTTAACACTATTAACTGTGTGAGCAAATGATACATAAACAAACACTATTTGCATATACAAACTGAACACCAGTGGGGTCGGTGGGTTTAAACTATCATTTCTGTGCATACATCATAGTACGCTAATTTTTGCAGGTGTTCTTTCAACATTTGGCCTTTAAAATTTTACTGTTTTGCTAGCATCATTTAGATTTATAAACATTTCATATATATGGGAATGTCGTTCAAGAGTGCAGTCATTGTAACCACATGAAAAATGAACCTGATCACCCAGACTAAGTATACCCAGATACTAAATCTGACTTCTTAGTTCTTAAAATAAATTAAATTAATGGAGATATTCTATCTCCTAGAACTGGAAGGGACCCTGAAAGGTCATCGAGTCCAGCCCCCTGTCTTCACTAGCAGGACCAAGTACTGATTTTGCCTCGGATCCCTAAGTGGCCCCGTCAAGGATTGGTTTAGCAGGCCAATGCTCAAACCACTGAGCTATCCCTCTGCTCTATTCATTAATGATTAGCTCTCAAAATTATGAAAACGAAATGTTAAAATACTAGTCTTTAAAATATATGAGAATGACCCAGAATGAAGCATATAAACAGTAGAGGGGAAAAGTTGATTTAAAACCACATATTTATCAACTACAACTACATCTACTACAATTAAAAGAATATTTTAATGATTCTGACCATAATAAACAGAAAGAAGACAGTGTCTGTCTATTTAGGATGGAAGAAAATTTGGGTCTATATTTAGGTTAGTTGAAAAGTATAGTATGCAGTAACATTACTTTCTAGCTATTATAGCATATTCTAGATGTATTCACAAAAAAGTCACTGAACACACATCATAGAATCATACGACTGGAAGGGACTTCGAGAGGTCATCTAGTCCAGCCTCCTGCACTTATAGCAGGACAAAATGTGCTAGTACTTGAAAGAAAACAGATGTTACTGCAGGTCTATATTGTGCATGGAAAGGGTGACAAAACTGTAATCATGCAAATACACAATCTCATCAATGTTTATATATAAAATCAGGATAATTTTCAATATTTCAGATTATTTTCAGTTACCATATGAGAAAAAGTTAATTCTTAAAACAGAAATTCGAAGCCAACTATTAGCAAATGCAAAGGAATAAGCATGATATATTTTTCAATTCTAACCAGACTTAACTTTTCATACAATAATGACCAAATCCTCCCCAAACTAGTATATTGAAGGGAAAACAGATGCTGCCCTCTGCAGTCCCTGCTACAGGGATCCTGCCAACAGGGACAGGATGTGTAATGGGGAGCTGGAGCAGTGTGTGCTCCTGGCTATAGAGTTTACTGGCTGATGGGAGTGGGCGGGCAGGAGGAGGGTACGGTGGACAAGAACACTAGCCAATCAGCCACCTGCAGATTTGGTACACAAGCTAAAGTGAGAGCCAGGAGTCTCTGCTAGCAAGTTTCTTGAATGATCTGGAGGGCTCTTGACTTGCATCTTGTATGGCAGAGGCTCTTACAATTTTCTCCCCACCTTTGGGAGTTAGTCCTAATTTTGCAAAGCTTCAGAAAAAAATGGGAAAAATCAGTATCCAAACTACCCTTGCAGGAAACTTCTTAGACCTTTCTTACCAGAACAAGTGAATCCATCTCCAGTGAATCCCTCAGCACAGGCACAACGGTATGACCCAGGATTGTTCACACATTGAGCATTCACACTACACTTGTGGGTTCCATTAGAACATTCATCAAGATCTGTACAGCAGAAGAAAACCAAGACATCAGAAAGAGTAAAGAGTAAAACTGTATATTTATAGTAGGTAATATGCTGTACTCGCAATTAACCTATGAGGTGATACACACCAAAAAACACAAAGTTGATTATTATAGCCAGGAGGACACCTGTACCAATGCTAAATACCAGTAGGTAGATACTTGGTTAATAAACAATTGATTTAATTTTAAATTTTCCTCTTACAATAAAGTTTATATGCATGAATGAAGTGGTTCCACTTCAAGTGACACATATACCCTAAATAACTTCAATTTTAGTACTTTGTTAGAGAAGTTGGAATCAAAACAGTGCTTAAAACCTGGAGAATGCTGCAAAACCTCTACTAAACTAACACTACACCATACTACAGGTACTGACTCCTACTAACTATTTACACTAACAAAGTCCCAGCCAGCAGCTGTGACGCAGGTAATAAACCATGAGGAGAGAACTACACAAGGAGCTCTGACTTAGGCTAGTGGCAGTAAGGAGGAACTAAGGAGAGTCGGGCAGTACTGCCCTTATATAAGGAGGGGCCTTAAGGAGGAGCAGGATGCATGTGCCACCTTGGTGGGAACTGCTGCAGGAAAAAAGTCTCTGGCTCATGGTGTGGAGCACACAACTGCAACAATTCAAAGAAGAACAATTCTTTTTACTTGGAGATGCAATGAAACCTCGAACAATAAATTGCCCCAAAAAGCTTGCGGGAGAGGGGCTTTCCCTTCTTCTCAGCAATGGCTTAACCACAGTGAGCTTTAGGGGCAGTTTTACAAAGGTATTTAGCCACCGTAAGACACTGATAGTCACATGAGTGAGATTTACAAAAGCACCTATGTGGGTGAAAATCAATGGAAATTAGGCGCCTGAATCACTAAGGCGCATCTATAAATCAGACTTAGTGCCTGTCTGTATCCACCAATGCCTAAACCTTTGTAAATCTAGCATGTAGTGCTGTCTCATAATACTCAGACTTACCTTTTATATAAATAATAAAATAAAATAATAATACCTAGTTCTTATACAGCAATTTTCATCCATAAATCTTAAAGTGCTTTGCAAAAGAGGTCAGTACCATTATCCTCATTTTAAGGATGGGGAAACTGATGCACAGAGAGGTAAAGTGACTTGCCCAAGGTCACCCAGCAGCCAGTGGCAGAGACAGAAAAAGAACAATAAGAGATGTTTTTTAAGTTTCCTTTAACTTATAGATACTGATCTATGAGTCACTGGTACAGAATCTCACAACATTTTGTTTCTTCCATTTGTTTTTAAATGAACTTAACATTTTACACAGCTTGACATTTACCCTTAAGCTTTGGAAAAAAATATTTAATTCATTCTCCATTCTATAATTGATTGAATTTAGCTTAAAAATGCTGGACATGCATCAAAGGATGTCTGCACTACAGTGTTCCATTTCTTTCCAATATTATAAGCCAACATAAGTATTCTGACTTGAATCATTTCATATTAAGTTATTTAAAGTAAACTGCTAGACAGACAAGAGTTTGAGATAGAAGTAAACTTTTTTCTTCACAGAACAAAAAATAAATAAATGAAATACAAGAATCCTATTTCTCTATCTGTCCATAGATCTTTACATGTAAAGGAATAGAACGATTTTTTTCAAATAGTCAAGTAAGTCCAATTTAAAAACTTTTCAGCCAAACAAATGCATCACTAATTACACACTCACCAATACATTTAATGCCATTTCCCATCCATCCCTCTCTGCAGCTGCATTTGAAGCTTCCTGGGACATTAACACATGAGGCATGCATGTCGCAGTTGTGGGCACCAATCTCACACTCGTCCACATCTAACAAGGCAAAACAAATTGATCAATAAAAGTTCAATTCCAAGGCTCCATAAATATTGGAAAGTTGACTTGTGATGTTTTTCCAACATACTGCATATGTCCGTTGCTTAGTTTCAAAATAAAAATACTTCATAATGATTTAATCAGGTTGTTTTATATTTATAGCTTGTGTTACTAGAAAGTATATAGTCTATTATATTTCCAGGTTTTTCTTTATCTGCAAATATATATTAAAACTGGGTTTGTTATTTCCTACAATATCAGGTTTTTATTTGATATTCATGTAAACTTACACAAATGTTATTTATTTGTATTTGTTTAAAAATGTGCCCATCAGCCCTCTGAGCACACATGCAAATCTTATTCATAAAAAGGACTTGACAATTACACAAAAAATCCCTAAAGGCTAAGTTATAGTAAAAAAAATCTTTAGTTACTGTAAGTGGGTGACAGCTGTGGAATATACAGAAAAATATTTATTACACTCCGCTAGAAAAAAAAGAGACAAAAATATGTAAAATGGTCCCTATTAATAGCACTTTTGAGGACCTAAGACCATATTTCCTCCTGTTAGACTCAAATAATTGATAAATAGGAGAAAAACAAAAATATTTAAAAACCGAAATCTTTCAAATATAGCAAATATGTACATTCAAGAAGATCTGTTTCTCAGTTTTATATATCCCATAATGTCTGTCTTGCATACTACAATAAAACCAAACATTGCAAAAAACAGTAAGTAAAAGAGCAAACTGAAATTTCTCTTTGATACAATAACTCAGGGAAACCCTCCTGTTTTGTGATCAGAACTTTGCTTCCATTTAATAACTGTTGCCAATTTTCCTAAGAAGTGCAGTTTTGGAAATATCCAGTTTCCTGCTATGCAGCTATGGACGGCCCCATTTACAATAGAAAGGATGATGTTTAGCTGCAGAAAAATGGAGGGTAAGATAGGTGGGTGTCATGGAAGCCTCCGGCATGGCAATGCATAGAGAATAGGATGAGAGTCATTTGGCTGAAGCAGCCTCCATCAAGCAGGCTAGCACAGTAGCTGGCTGTGTCCAGGGGAAGGATTTTCTTCCACTACTGGATTTGTAGAATATAAGCCCATATGACTTTAATACTGTACAGTTGCTAGGGTGGTTCATCAAAGGACTGCATGTGTTTCAGTTTCTGTTCTTTACCTTCTTTTCTTCCCTCTCCTCTCTTTCCTTTGATCTTATTCTTGCTATTTAGATTTACTTGATGTACATTTTTTTCTCAATTAATGTGAAATCCATCCAGGAGCTGCCCACTGTGACAAAGACTAAAACTTTAAAGATTAAATATAACAACTATAATGCATAATACAAATGCTGGAAATATTCTATACCTGTGCATCCAGTGGTTCCTTTCTTGACTGAATATCCTAGTTGACAGTGGCAAATGAAGGATCCCTTGGTGTTCTCACACTCTCCAAACATACAGATGTTGGAATTCAAGTCACATTCATTCACATCTGCAGGTGCATATAGTTTAATTATTACTTGAATATTACAGCCAATTAATAGCATAATCTATTTTGGGGAAATATTTTCACCCTTCAGGTGAATTTAATGAAAGACAGAAGTAATCAATAATTCTATTAGTAAGATATTCAAGGTTTACTTGAGACTTGATAGGTAATATTAGTCTTCAACATACTACATTTCAACCATTCCTCACTTCATTTCTGCAATTCTCTAAAGAGGTAGGGATGATACTCTTGCACAATTACACTAGCATTTTCAAATGGATAAAAGAGTTGAATGTTTAACTATGAAGTTGATTATTTGTTAAAAGAATAATGTAATGTCAATTTAAAAACACTCAGACATGAACATCATATTATAGCAACGCTATTAAAACTTTCTTCCAAAGAACAATTTATTTAACAAATGTAACCCTATTTCTAGTCTTGTATTATCTGCAAACTGACTTCAATTTTCACAGGTTTGTTCATCGTTTAAAATTTGATGAATGACATATGAGAGAATGTATTTTAGGCCTCAGAGTGTCACTAGTAAAAAAATAAAACTAAAATAATAATTGAAACATAAGTAAAATCTAAACGAAAGCACTTACCCCTGATTAAAATGTGGTTTATAATTACGTGGTACAGCAAATCCTCTATATTAGGACAAGCATTAAAATCAGGTAAATGGCAAACAGCCAAATGAGGAAATTCATAAAGATGCAGTGATTCATATTACTAAACAATACAGTGATGCTAGGGGAGATGGAACTTTCCAAATATATTGCCCGATATTTTTATACCTCCTTTTAAATGAAATGGTAACACCAGGGTATGCCAATGAAGGGAATTACTATGGTAAGAATAAAAAGGCATTGCTGATGTTTTCTCTGTTTTGGTTTTGAAAGAAATAAAATACTGGTAAGTATAAATTCCAATAGGCACAATTTTAAATAGGGGTGGCAGGAGTGGAGTTGGAAGTGAACTGGCCCGTATGATTTCCAGGGATTTTCAGACGTATCCCTGTAGTTCTGATCTGTTGGGACTTCAATGCAGGTAAGGACTCTTCTGCATTTTCCAGGGTCTCAGTGGAGGAGTCCCAATCAGAGAGGATTGAAGAGGGGGCCCTAACATGTCTAGGGAACTCCCATGGGTTGAGAGCAGTTGTGGCAAAGGTTTCCTATTTGGTCTTCAGAAAGGGTTTCCACACAGATTTAATACCTGGTTAGGTTTCTGTCCCTTTCTTCAGGAATCTGTTTATTGTTTTGCCAAGCAAAGGGAGACAAGTATACAAAAAGCAGCACTAGCAACCATCTGGTTAGGCGTTCAGACTGGGGGGTCCTCTGGCAGTTGCTGGGAGGGCCCTTTCCAAGCCAGAGGGGCTCCATGGGGCCTGCCTGCAGTCTCCAGCACTGTTTGCCAGAGATTATCTTCTCTCCTGACTCTCCCCACGCCCCCTTCATGGCTGAGTTCTCCTTTATATTTCAGATGAGAGTGTGGGACAATCCTGAGGTGTGGATCAGCTACATCATCTGATTCCTAGCACCTGTCTGTGTGTGGCTTTCTGGGGTAGGGTCAGCTGCTTCCTGTCTCCGTTCTGGGCTATTAAAGGATCAGATCGCCCTCTTATAGCGCTATTGTCACAGATCCCTTTTGCAGACACCTCAATATCATGTCTCTTCATCACCAGCTTGTGTGGTACAGCCTGAAGTTCCAAGAGAGAAATAAGTTTGCTTTTGAGGGTCACCCACTCCTCCCAGTTAGAATGAGAGTGTTGTATATATGATAAAATTTTCCATTAAGAATACCCACTAGACTACAGGAATAAATTTAGTGTACACCTAGGCTTTGTGTTTAGGGCTCTCTACTACATTGTGAATAATAACTAGGTTCTCAATTACATTACAAGACTGTAGCTTGAGCCCAAAGTTTAGCTAACTTTGAAACCTATTACATCCTCCAAATTGCAGATCTAGTTGCAACCTCGTAGATTTGTGCACTCGTGGCACGACTCTGCTCTGACACCCATTTTACATCAATGTTCTAACTTCACTGGAGTAACCCCAGATTTACACTGGTATAAGATCAGAATCACAACTAATTACCTCAGTCACTCCACATGCTATTAAGTAAATAGAAAATGTTACAAATATTTCTACAGATCAAACTACTAGTACTTTGTTGCAGACAGAAACAGGCTACAATAAGAAACAGGAACAGCTTAACAAGCTTCTTAAAGTGAGTGATGCTGTTAACAAAGTATGAAACCCAGACTCATAGTGCACTGCTATACAACATTCTAACCTGAGGTTTTCTGTTCCAAGAGGAGAACAGTGGAGGGAAAAGTTGTACCTTTAAATCTTCACAGGTTTTCTGTATGTAATTTATGAACGTGTGTATTCCCCTCTCCCCACCCACCCAGATAAAAAAAACTGGAAAGAACTGTTAAAACAGAGTTAAATTTGAGAGTATATTTCAGTAACTTAAGGGTAAAAAAAATTACAGGGGTGACGTAATTATCCCAAACCAAGCCTTACAAACCCAGGAAGTTCAGAGTTAAGGTTACACTTTCAGGAAATTCAAATCTGTTACATTATGGAAATAAAGAGTGAAGGCACCCAAACAGCCTTACCTCTGCCCCGTAGTGATATCATGCAGTAATACTTAGATTATGAGTAAGGCATTTTAGTGTTAATGGACCCAAATTAGATTAGACTTTTAAAAATATTTTCTCTTCAGGGGAAAGCAGTTAAGGTTTTTTCTTAAGAAAAACTATACATTTTTGTTTTCAGCAATTTTTTCTTACACAATTTGATTCTGCTTGTAGTGATTCATCAGGAAATACACACAATAACATAACTGCTAAAATATAACTTGTAGGTACTTACCAATACAGGTTTTCATGTCCATAGAAGCCATGAAGCCATCATAACAAAGACAGCGATATTCTCCTGGAATATTAGTACACTGCCCACCATCGCAGATATCTGGGTTGTTTTCACATTCATCAATATCTGGAATGAAAGCAGATCACATTACAGCACATACAGATAAGGATCTGCTAAAATAATATGTTTTGTTTTGCTACAGGATACGATGTAAGAATTTCTTTTAATGAAGTCTCATGAAGATACTACAATGTTGTTTTATCCCCTCTCTTACCTGCACATGTTCTCACATCTGGCATGAGAGCATAGCCATCACTGCAACTACATTCATAGCTGCCCTCCGAGTTGGTGCAGTGTGTGTCACAGCCTCCATTCATGATCATACATTCATCAATATCTGGGAAAATAACATTTGGACTACATTATTTGACACTTCTGTTTTCATAAGGAGAAGTCATCTTTGCTTGCCATTTTATTTAGCAAGGGAATTATTTTCAACAATGAGCTCATACTGAATTTCTATTCTCACTTTATATCATTGATTTACACTTTGTTTAGCTCTCCCTCCTTCATTACTCATTTTTATCTATGGAAGCAAGTGACTGTTTTTAGGCATTGTTTTTGTTGATATTTGTTGATTTTCTTGCTCTAAGATCCACAGAAAGTAAAGATGAGAACTTGAAAGGAAATGAAATAGAAGAAAGAAAATTCCAGAGACTCTAAGACATCCAGGTAAAAGCACTGAACCATAGCAAAACTTTGTATCAAAACCCTTCAGTTAGGTAACCTAACAGTATGTGCATACTACCAATTATTATAACTCAGTAGTGCTATAAACAAACGTTAAACTACAGAATCACAGTTATAAAACACAGGAAGAATCCCCCAAAGTATTTACAGAGATAGTGTTGCATTTAAAAAAAACTATATGTACCACATGTGATGGGGGAGGGGATAAAGGGGCAAATCAGTAACAAAAGCAGTAACATGGGACCCCTTGCTGTTTTTGATCAGGGAATAAAATTGAACACCACCATCTGGACTTTAGCTAAATCTCTTAAGATTTGACTGGATTAGTATAATGAGAATGATTTTTCCTCAAACTGTTTCACAGAAGTTTTGCAGCATGGCAACACACCCTTCTTTCCTCTATATTTAAATTGAAACAATCTGCTCTTTTCATAACTCTTGGGGTAGAGAGGGTCCCAACAGTTGCTGCTTTGGATAGTGACAAAAGCTGGCTCTGACTGGTTTTAACAGGAAATTAAACGTAAAGAGAGATGACATAAAAGTATGATGGTGGAAGCATTCAATACTTGCCAGTGCAGCCTTGTCTGTCTGGAGTGGCCTGGTATCCGGGGTTACAGGAACATTGATATGTTCCAATCATGTTCACACACTTGCCATTTCTGCAGAGATTATCACTCAATGAGCATTCATTTATATCTGAAAAAGAAGAATTGCTCACATCAATTACTTGCCATTCAAAAGGCCAGTTCCGCAATGGCTGCTGGAACGCCAGAGCCACGAAGGAAACATGGACAGAGACTATACTTTAAATTATCCCTGGAAGTGACTATGTAACAAAACAACACTGCAACTGAACAAGTGATATTTCATAGAAGACGTGAAACAAAGCAAAAATGTACTCCAAATACATGGAGAGAGGAGAGCTGCATTTCATAAAGGAACCAATTTTTATCTTTTATGTATTTTAATTGAAAGTTGACAAGATTCTTTTATAATTTCTGAGAGTCCACTCCTGTGAAGTGCTGAACATTTCCTGCAAGGTACTCTAAGCCCTCAATTCCCATTGAAGTCAATAGATGCTGAGTGTACTGAGGACTTTTCAGTATCAGGCTTCAATTTGAAGCAATCCAGAAACAAGGAAGAACAGGAATGTGTAGATATTCCTGGCGCCACATCCTTGTCAGTCCCAAGGAGCTTTTATACCACAGATACATGCCATCCTCAGGTAACAAACTCACCCACACAATCCTCACGTGATGGTGATAGCTCATGTCCCAAAGGACAGTCACATTGAAAGCTGCCTTCTGTGTTCACACAAGTGCCACCTCTGCAAAGGAGAGGGTTACGTTCACATTCATCTATGTCTGAAAGGAAACAGGACAGGCATTTTAGGAACCATTAGTGAGGGGAAAAAGAAGGGAAAAGCAATTGTCAGCATCAGGGGGTAATTCAGAATCTGAGACTCACAAAGAGATTAAAATGAAGTAATGACTGCTCTTCTCCACCTCCTGTAATATGGTAAGCAATTGTACAGTAATGGCTCTCGAATGAGTTCTACTCTCCTGTTTTGTAAGAAATAACTATGAAGTTTAATCGTTAAGAAGGAGATATTCAGAATATTTAGGTAAGCTAGATGGATTCAAATTGGCGGAAGCTGGTGAAATTCATCCTGTGGTGCTTAAGAAATTTCAGAACGATTACCAATTATCTTTGAGAACTCCCAGAGGACAGATGTCGGCTAACATAATATCTTTCTTGGGCCGGTGGGGCGGGGATGCAGAGGAAGAGGGACAGGGTAATTATAAGCCAGTCAGCCTAATTTGGATACCTATAACAATACTGGAACAAATTATCAAACAATCAATTTGTAAGCATCTAGAGAATAATAATGTAATAAGTAGTAGCCAGCATGGTTTTATCACAAACAAATCATGCCAAACCAACCTAATTTTCTTCTTTGACAGAGTTACTGGCCTAGTGGATGAGGGGACGGGGGGAATAGTAGATGTGTATCTTGATTTTAGTAAGACTTTTGACACAATCCTCCATGACATTCTCATAAGCAAACTACAGAAATGTGGTCTAGAAGAAATTACCGTAAGGTGGGTGCATAGCTGAATGAAAGACTGTACTCAAAGTGTAGTTATCAATGGTTTGCTCTCAAACAGGGAGGATGTATCTAGTGAGGTATCACAGGAGACAATTCTGAGCCTGCTAGTATTCAATATTTTCATTAATGACTTGGATAATGGAGGGAAGAATGTGCTTATAAGTCTGCAGATGACACCAAGCTGACAAATTAGAGAATTGGTCTGAAATCAACAAGATGAAATTCAATAAAGATAAGGGCAAAGTACTTCACTTAGGAAATAAAAATCAAATGCACAATTACAAAATGGGCAATAACTGGCTAGGTAATTGTACTGCTGAAAAGAATCTAGAGATTATAGTGGATCACAAATTGAATAAGAGTAGGCAATGTGAGGCAGTTGCGAAAAAGGCTAATATAATTCTCGGGAAAATTAAAAGCAGTGTTGTACGTAAGACATGGGAGGTAATTGTTCCTCTCTAGTAGGCACTGGTGAGGCCTCAGCTCGAATAGTGTGTCCAGTTGTAGGCTCCGCACTTTAGGAAAGATACAGAGAATTGGACAGAGTCAAGAGAAGAGCAATAAAACTAATAACATGTTTAGAAAACGTGACCTGAGAAAAATGTTAAAAAAACTGGGCATGTTTAGTCTTGAGAAAAGAAGACTGAGGAGGACCTGATAGCAGTCTTCAAATATGTTAAAGGCTGTTATAAAGAGGATGGTGATCAATTGCTCCCTTTGTCCACTGAAGGTAGGACAAGAAATAACGGGCTTAATCTGTTCTAAGGGAGATTTAGGTTAGATATTAGGAAAAGTTTTCTAACTATATGGATAGTTAAGCACTGAAATAGAATTTTAAGGGAGATTGTGGAACCCCATCATTGGAGGTTTTTAAGAACAGTTTAAACAAACACCTGCCAGTAATGGTCTAGTTATACTTGGTCCTCCCCTCAGTGTGGGGTACTGGCTAGATGACCTCATGAAGGCACTTCCAGACTTATATTTCTATGATTCCCTAATATGTGCAGGGAATTGTAAACCTAATTATGTAGACAATTACCATAACTGCATGCACAATACAGGTATTTGTACCATTAACTGCACATCTGTGTACAGTCAAACCTGATTTATACATACAGTAACCATGGATGCTAATTAGGTGTGCATTAATGCACACAGTTTAAAATATCAGGATCCAAACAGTAAATGGAAGGACTGCAATACATTCTGACAACACTTACCCATGCAATTCTTCATCATCATAAATCCACTTTCATAGCCCTCAAAGCATTCACATTCAAAGCTGCCTGGAGTGTTGACACAGGTACCACTTCCACAGAGGTCCGGGGAGATACGACACTCATCAATGTCTATTTTACATTAATGAAGAGGGAAAAAAATCAAACATAGTTTAAAGTTTATCCTTCTTTACATGCAAATAGAGAAGTGACTCATTCCAGTGAAATCTGAAGTGTATACATGGGCATTCAAATATTTCATTTAATATTTTAAAAGAATGAGTCAGTAATCAATTGAGTCATAAAAGATTTGGAACAAGGTGACTTCAGAAATCTAAGTTATATCTGAAACCTTGTGACAAGTGTGTTTCCATCCGGTATCATTTTAGGATCATATTTTTGATGGGATGATATTTATACACTAGGCACCATACCAAGAATTCCAAAGTTATAGAAAAGCTCTGATTATCTTCACCCCTCTTGGAATTGTCATTATTATGGAGATGTTAGTTGACTCCATAGCTAAAGAGGCATTGAGATTTACAGTAATATGGGGATTACTTTAATATATTATGTAAGCAAAAATCAAGAGTATCTAAACTCACAACACTTACTCCTAAATAGAAAGTTAATTTTCTGGAAAGTTAGAAGTATATTGCTTCACTTCTTTAGAAGTTAGGAAGTTAAAATGACTCCTTTCACATTTAGATTTGCAGTTTAATTTCTCTTTTGGATCGATGTACTTTATTAGTTATGTCTAAATATGCAACTTGGCGAACCACAGCACATTTGTCGAAAACCAAAGTGGAAGGGATAATGTATTGGAAGGGCTCCATGTAAGGAGCCAGGGAAGCAAGGTGGGCAGCTGAGGAGTTGGTTTGAAGAGGGTGTGCAACAGGGTGATGGATGCAGGGTATCAGGATTTGCAGGACTAGGGAGCATGGCTGAGCAACGTGCTCCTCACTGACTCCTCAGCCCACTGGCCATACTGCTTGCCTTTCTCGTTGGCCTACTGCCTCACCCAATTGTCCACTCTTTCTACCCAAACTGGCTTGCACAGAGGGGAGCGAGTTTGCACTTTCCACTATATTCTCAGTCCTTGGTCCCATTAATTATTTTTATATATAGAAGTCTCTTTTTAAAATTATTTTTAAAAACAGTAAAAATGTGTAAAACAATGCAAAATTATAAAAAGTGTACAAGTGGAACAGAAATCAGAAGATGGGGTTATAGATATCTGAGAACACTGAATTGATTAATAGAGGAGCCCCAGAGAAGTGCAGAGCATTGGGGAGCAGAGAACTGGTGTAGTTCTCCCTGAGGTCCAAGAAAGACAGCGTGAGGAAGACAGGAATAGAGGAGCACATGGGGCAAAAGGGGGGTTGTGGGTGTCAGGCATGAAAGTGGTCAGGAGACTGTAGAGAGGAGGTATCTGGATAGGTGGTTGAGAGACGTAGGAATGCACAAATTCAAGTGTTTATAGAGGAGCTGCAGGAGGCAGACACACACGTGGAGGTGGGGAGGCAGGGATGAGGAGGGACATGGGGAGACAGAGAGAAGAGGGAATCATTGAACATTTCACACATTGTTTACACTTCCATTAAAATCCTCTCCCTTTTTCCTCCATTTCATTCCCTCTCACTCCCCTCTGTGCAACCCAACAGTAATTCATATACCACATACAGATGTGCAGAGATGTGCTGGACAGCAATACACTGCGGTGGGCCTCATGTCACAGCACGGTTGGCCTACTACAAATTTTACCCACTAATCCCATTTTATTAGTAATTTAAAACACAAAAACACATTAAAAGATCATTAAGTCTAGAGCTGGTCAGCAGAAAATTTTCATCTGAACAAAATTTCAATGAAAAAGTGGGAAAAAAAACTTTTGTGAAAAAATGTTCTCTGACCTCTCATTAACTTAAAAATAAGGTTGCTTAAGTGCATTTTCCACCAATACAATCACTAGAAAACCACAGAAAACACCAGGTAAGGGAACATTAACATCCAGACCAACCTCAGATGCCTTATCACACACACATCAAACAACCCAAACACACACAGAGAGATTCCTGAGCTCCAGAATAAAACCACTTTCATTTCCAACATGCAATCACTCACAATGCACACATCCAGTTCCTCAATCACATAAGCTTACTAGCTTAACTCTGACCTCAGATTTTTTTTAAGTACCAATAACACATATTGCATGTCTGTCAGTATTATGCCTGATATCACATGTGAGCATGATTGTAAGGAACTGGATATAAGCATTTTGCGCTGCATTTTGCAAATGAAAGTGAGTTTGTGGTGGAAGTAAGGAGTCTCCGAGTCCACCTGGTATTACGATGCCTAGGCAGTAAGGGATGTTAATGTTGCCTTAACTGGCAATTTTCTTGAATTTTAGTGATTTCATTTCTAGGAGTTTGACTGAAGCAACTTTAACAGTAATTTAACAAAAGTTTTGGTGTATGAGAATACATTAGAAGACACAATTATTAGAGAATCCTTCATTGAAAGAGAAGCTCAAGAGCTTCACACTAACAGCCAAATTTTGCATTTCTTACTGGGGAAAACTCCCAAGAACTGCAAGGTCTGGATAGTGAGTTTTTAGATCGCCATCCTGAGCAAAATGGGTGCAGCTTCCTTTGAACACTAGGGAAAATGTAAGACTTACCTGTACAGTTTCTTTCCTCCATATCTAAAGCAAACCCGCTGTTACATCTACACTTGAAACTTCCAATTGTGTTCCTGCATTTGCCATTCATGCACATACCAGGGAACACTTTACATTCATTAATATCTATGAAGAAAAAAATAAAACAGAACATTTAAATGATTAACGAGGAAACTGTGTCGAGAGTAGTAATTTCCCATTCCTGAGCACCATTTTGGTATCTGAACAAACTGCGGTATTCTGATTTACCCTGCAAAATAGATCTGGCAGTGTATAAGACATTGTTGCTTTATTCCTGCTGCTGAAAGTCATTCTTTTCTAGAAACTGAACTTCAGCTACCACTGTGAGGTTGTGAATTCAAAACAAAG
This sequence comes from Trachemys scripta elegans, assembly GCF_013100865.1. Lineage (NCBI taxonomy): Eukaryota > Metazoa > Chordata > Testudines > Emydidae > Trachemys > Trachemys scripta. Next base: position 76,736,135 of record NC_048303.1, read on the forward strand.
CAGGAAAGAGAATGAGGAAACCCTGTGGAATAAATTGTGCCTACAAGACACAGCCTGAGAAAGAGGCAGTGAGGAGACATGCCAGCCCAGGTATAACTTGGTGAGAGAGTTTGTTGCTCCCTGAAACTCTTTCTGAGATTCCCAGAGCACATGGGGACTTTTCAGCAGCTTTGCAGACTAGTGCAGTGGAGTGGAAGGGGTATAGTCCCACACTTTCACTCCTCTTTGGGGCAAAACAGTCCCTTGCAATGTATGGAGAGAGCAGTCCCCACATATTCCATAATACGGGGACTGCAATTGTAATAGTCCTTGCAAAGGGCTTATAAAAGGACCTCTTTGTACACACAAGAGTCACTCAGGCCCTAAACACTATCTGATGAGCACTATACATTACTTCTAGGTACCATTCTACTGGATGAATGCCCTTAACTGAGAAGCATCCATTTTATGGAACAAAATTGTAGCCTGGAGACAGCAGTATGTGCAGAAGAAAGTGCTACTGCGAGTACAAGAGAAAACAATAGGCAGAGAAAAGCAGAGCTAAATCCTGGACAAAATACTAGTCCTTAATCCTTGTTCAGGCTGACTTCCACTGAATTTAATAGGAGTTTTACTTGAGTAAGGACAGTAACAATTAAATATCAGAACTGATGAATGGTTATGCATAATGAAAAACATGTTAAAGTTCCTCCAAACACTATGATGTTTTTCAAGACAAAAGCTTTGCAGTATACGTGCTTGTTTAAAAATATTTCAGAATAATCTCACCTTGTATAAAAATGAAATGAGGACAAAAAAGGTGAGAATATACTTACTACTTTAAGTCTTCAATTTTCTGTGGCAGGGAGAAACTGTTGTTTCTGTCCTCTTCTACCTCTCACCTCCATCCCCCCTAGCCCAACTTCTGGTTACGCATATACCTTCCAAGAATGTAACAATCCACAGTTCTCCTTCCACAACCCAGGCCTCACTCAGGCATCAATAAATATCTCACCTCCAGCCCCTCAGTCAGTTTCCAATCCCTCTCAGTCTGAGAAGGAAGCAAGAGCCACTTAGGCAGCATGCAGAGGGGAAGGACAGTGGCCTTCTCCTTCCTTTCTCTTTCACTGCTGCTACTGTCTTCACTATCTTCTCTAACCAGAATATTCAGCTTCAGTATCATCTTAGCCATTTTTTTCCTTCTCATGTAAAATGGATGCTGTTGCTAAATCCAGCAGGTTTTTCCTCTACGTTATCAGCTCCAAAACATATCCATCCCTCTCCACTCACATGCTCAAGAACCATGACTACATCCGAATCTCTTGCCTTGACTACCATAAACTTCTCCTCTCTGGCTTCCCAGATTCATCTTACCCCTACTCCAGTATGTCCAAATTGCTGCCACAAAACACATTCCACACATGGAGGAGAAGGAGATGACTATTTCTTAACTAATATTTGTTATGTTTGAATTTTAATGCTATATAATTGATAACATCCCTAATCATATAAACCCTGGTGTTTTCCCTTTAATGATTGAAAGTTACAAATAACACCCACTTTCAGCTCCAGTAAGCTATGTGCAGCAAAGTATGGATTTTACCTTTATAAAATGGCCTGCCAGTTAGAACATCTCCCCTGTTGGAAAAACCAGGTCCCCTAGGGCACAAGGCCTCGTATTCTTTGGTGCCAGGCTTAGGACATTCCTCACAGTCTGAGCCCCAAGCAGCACCAACAGCACAGCAGCAGGCATCCATACGAAACTTGCCAGGTACAGACTGAATGCACTCATCTTCATCCCACTTCAGGTAACATTGCTCCATGCGGATATCTGCACATTTTATACAACAAAGGCAATTATACCATGTTACAGAGTAACTGCTTGCTAAATTTAATGACTTTTTAATAAACAGTTATTTTTTAATTATGCATGCGTGATGTTCAGCCTTTATACCTCTAGGGAGCGAGAGTACAAGATCAGATTTGTACTTGAGACACCAACATGTATGTTTGATATTCCATCATATGAACTACACAGATGCATAAATACCATTGCTGCTGATGTTATATTATTGATGGATTTCTAGATGTGTATTGTTTCACACTGAGTAAAAGTATCTCCAGAAAGAGAGGTACAGATCACAAAGTTTCAATGCAAATGTTATGACCTTTGCATTATTACACCATCAAGATATAGTGTTGTCATGACACGAATGTGCTCCCTTGATTGTCTGTGTGTATTTGGTAGGAAGCAGAAATATATTTATTCACTGTTCAAAGATACTCTAATTTATAAATATTGTATGGCATATATAGTAAAAATCAGCTATTCTTTAAAATCTGTGATATTGGATTAATAACATGAAGAATTCAGAAGATTTTAGATACAGGTTTAAGCAAAATTTTGTTCCAGTTCTGCTGGTTTTTGTTGGCCTTGTGTTAATAGCTCAAAGTAGTAACAAAAAAACCCTCCAAAACAAAACCCTAGAATACTTTAATGGAAGTTCATTTACAGTCAGATTTAGGGACAAATTTTCTAATGTGTATAGAAATGGGTGGGTCTACCAAAAAGGTACATACACTAATTGGACCTACAAAATCCACATTTGCATACTGTACTATCTAAAGAAGTATTACATCTCTTATTTACATATGTAGTTGTGTGTGTGTGTGTATGTGTGTGTGCGCATTCATATTTTAAGGCTCAAAGGGCATGTGTACATTTTTCCAAGCTTACCTGTATCACCCATTAAAAATAAGCTGCAGTGTTCTACACACCAAACATGACAAAAATCTCCCAGTAGAGCATGTCAGAATATCTCACTGTTTTCACAAATCTCTTACGCATTTTTCATCATGCCAAGAAATAACACTTTTTTTTTTAAGAAAGTTGTTTAATTTAAAGGATTAAATCAATATAAAAATTCATTTTATAGCTAAGCCCCTAAATGCTAATTTCTAGCATGGAGGGGAATTTTTAAGTTCAAGTCATGAATACCTGACAAATAGTGTTCATAATAGAAATGCTGACAACATGCTACTGTAAGCCTCTATGATACTGTTCAGAAGTTTACTGAAAGATTTGTCATCAACAAGACATCCACATATATGTACTGATTCCAAGCATATTGGAAATACCCATTTCCTATGTATCTGGCTAGCTGTATAAGCCCAAAGGGCATGGCAGGAGGCTTATCAAATCTCTGCATTGAGTTATAGAAGTTTCAAGAAAATACATAACAGCATATCCCAAAGTTTGTCCCTAATCTACATCTTTATTTATTTTTTTCCAACAGAGCAAAGAAGGTCTGGTTGACTCTTCTGAGCTCATAATACTCCATTTAATTTTATTGATTTCCCTTTCCAGTTCTGATTCCTCCCAGATTTACTTTTCTAAACATACAGATTGAAACCTGATGGACAAATCTGTGACAATGCTCTGTTAGCATTCCAGAACTCTGCCAGTACCAGTGTATGATTTAGCAGCTGTAGAATAGTGTAAGTACTAAGGGCCTGCTCCTATGCCCATTCAGGTCAAAAGAACTTTAGTCACTGACTTCTGTTAATGGAAAGATTCTCATTTACATCAATGGAAATTAGATTAGACCTTAAGAAACAGAGTATTCTACAGAAAAGGGGGACAGTTACAGTGTGCAAGGAAAAACATGAAGACAAATGCATTGCGTAAGTAACACAACTCAGACTATGATACAAAGAGCATTGTTGATATGGAGAGAAAACCAATCTACAGCCCCAAAACAAAATATGTTGTATTAATTTGTCATATGACAGACTAGACCAGGAATTAGGTTTTAATAAGCATTGTCTGGGTTTTTTAATGCTCAACAGGGAAAATAAAGGACTGATGAGGAAAGATGGAAGAGCTAAAAATGACACAGATGAGTTATAGATATATTTTCCATGCAAATCCTTCAAAATAATATAAATTTCCTGTGTAAATTTCCTGTATATGCATCTTGAGTTAAACAATTTCCAACACAAATGTAAGAACTGGAAATGTAATCCTCATGGTTTCCATGTCCCCTCAAGATGTATAATTATTTTCTGCTCACACGACTGAACTAATACACACTTGATTTCATTAAAACCACTGTAGTACATTAAGCAGTTTGCAGCAAGTAAACTTACTTCAGTAATGTATCATGTGGCCCAAATTGCCTAGGTAGTCTAATAGAAGACTTAGACCATGTAATTTAAATGGACATTTATTGGTTAAACCCTGGCAAAATGAAGTGGTGGACTTAAGGTAAAGTTGTAATATACGTTGTTTTAAAATCAAAGTCCCTCATATCAGTTCTCACCTCCATCCACCAACTATAATCGTCACACTGCTCCTTGTAACATTTCCTACAGATTCTAGAAATAACATTACCAAGCGTGGAAAAAAGTCTAAGCCAAACCTACTGTACAAAACTACATAAAGATGCCAATTACACATACACATCCTGATTTTCTGTGAGCAAACAAATATGGGAAAATGGAAGCCCACACCATAAACAAACATACTGGCTAGATTGGATTTTGAGTCATTTCCTTTTTCTTTGCTACATTAACATTCACTATGCATATCTGAGTTCTTATCAAAGCTCTGATTTTTATATACACATGCTAAAAAAAAGAGCACCAAGCCCCATGCTGTAAGTGAAATAACTTAAAAATATAACAGAATTAATGCCGAGAATTAATTACTAAAGTGCAACACATAATTCACTATAAACTACTACCAACAAATCAGGCAACGCAAAAGTTTGAATCCCCCTCCAACAATTCCTCACCCTTACATCCTCTACATCAGGGGTAGGCAACCTATGGCACGCGTGCCGAAGGCAGCACGCGAGCTGATTTTCAGCGGCATTCACACTGCCACCGGACCAGGGCGCTCTGCATTTTAATTTAATTTTAAATGAAGCTTCTTAAACATTTTAAAAACCTTATTTACTTTACATGTAACAATAGTTTAGTTATATATTATAGATTTATAGAAAGAGATCTTCTAAAAACGTTAAAACGTATTATTGGCACGCGAAACCTTAAATTAGGGTGAATAAATGAAGACTTGGCACACCACTTCTGAAAGGTTGCTGACCCCTGTTCTACATTATCTTCAGCTCCCCTACTCCCCCTGAAAAGCAAATTACTGATTCACATCAGCTGCTGCTAATTAATAGCATAAATAGAACTATAGGAAACATAGAATGAACAGGATTACTATCATGCTCAACTTGAATCTTTAACAGGGGGTGGAGGGGAATTCCTTGAAGCATGGCAACTGCTCTTAAAGTAAAGGAAAATATGAAGGCCTTGATCCTACAAGTCCAGGTGTGATGCAGAGTAGGGAATGCAAGGTGGGTTGCACTATCAAGTCTGAGTGAACACATAGGTGCAAGTGTGGTTAAACACTAGGCAAAGACGTCTAAAATGACTGAAAATAAGTTTCAAGAGCTTTTTCTGCTGACCTCTTACTGTGATAAAAATGGATTGGGTATAGGGCATGGGCATGTCAGAGAACACCTAGTGTGATGCTCATCAAGTTAATGAGCAAATTAGCAGAGCACTTTTCTCTCTAGTCTTACACCGGCTTCTGTGCAGGAGTGACAAAGCAGCTGAGCATTAGTGCTCCCATTAATGCTGCACTCTTCTCCCTGTCCTTGAGCTTATTATACGTGTAACACTCTACACATGTCCTGTATAAAATCAAGCTTTAAGGGCCAGATTTTCAAAAGAGCTCAGCTCCCCAGCAGGAACCTATATAAATGGCAAGAGTGGATGTGCAGCTAAGAAAACAAATATAAAACTAAGAGTAAGCATACATATGAAATATATATTCTCTCAAGTTCACTATATCAGAGGAAATATAGTTCTATGAAGAAACCCCCCCTAAACCTGATAACAGAAGCTGTAAGCCGGCTTGTTATACCCTCATCAACAGTCCACATCCTCCAAGATAAGTCAGTACCCCTAATGTACCACACTGGAATAATTTTAAGGAAAACTTCTCTTGCCTGAGTCCATTGACTTGCCCAGCACAGGTTTATTTTGTTGTTTCCTAGAACTGACAGGTGGAATTTTTCCTCGTAATTAAGTCCCCACCTCCACTCCCAAACGGGATGTTGTTTCTAATTCTCTCTCTCTCTCTCTCTCTCTTTGGATATTACATTTTTAAATGTATTCAATATGTTTTGAGCTGCTATAACAACATTCTGGTTGTCTTACTTCCAAACTGAATGTGAGTTTCCTAGGAGAAATGTATAGAAAGTGCAAATGTAATGGCTATAGCAATAAAACAGTAGAGCCCTCCAAAAAGCATTATAAGCTCACAAGTTTGAAAGTAGCTGAAAAACTAGGATAATTTAAAACTGTTGGAGCATATCACTTTGGACAATCTCTTAGAGAGCCACAGTCATCCATGCTGAGACTTTCTAAAAATTGAAATAAAATAGTTAATTTTAAATTATTTTACCTGGTACCTGCCAGAAACCTGATTTCAATTTTTAACTAAATGCATTTTTCACTCAGAGCCAAAAATCCAAAAAGGCAAATCAGCTGGTTTCTACAAAATGCTCAGTTTAAAAAATAATTGTCCTCTCTTAGAAAATAGTCAAAATGTTGCTCTTCATACTTCAGTCACCAGAACCGCACTAACTCCACTAAAACCATATAAACTCCAGAATCTATTCAAAGTGCACAGTTCTTTGGCTGCCAGTTTCCCCATCTGCGTCCATTGGTCCCGTACCATTTCCAAACAGGGAACTTGCAAGCAGCAGTGTGAAGCTCACAGCTGTTGGACAGAGGTGAAGAGTGTTGTATGAAAAAGTTTCAGACTTTTAATTTAAACATGTACTTAATCACAAATCACCTAAGTCCATTACTGTATTTTGCCAAGCTTTTGCCAATAAACGTCTATTTAAATTGCAAGGTAAAAGTCTTATTTAATACTATATAAGAGTTTGGGGCGTATGAATACAGGTTTTATAGCTTCTCAGTTATGTAAAATGCAGGTTCTCTAATGGAAAAAATGTTCCTTTTCTATCCATTGCAAAATATTCTCATTTCTATTGGAACAACTTCAGATCTTGCATCCAACTCCTGATACTATCTCTGTTTTTAATACAGCAACCATTACAATAGTATCTAAGCCCTGAGGCATATATATGCAATCAGGACCAAAAGTTGCTTAAAAGACATTAGCTTATGCAAGGATACAAAAGCTACAGAGACCCTTGTGTCCGGGAACTCCGCTCGTTTGCAATTGCTGCAGTGAGTCTCCACAACTCACCATGATGAAATAGGGAATGAGGCCTGTACCCATATGGCAGAGTTCTAAAGAGTTTTTTTATTTATTTAGATATCAGTCCTATATAAACTCCACACCAAATGGAGCACATTGAAAGCTCTGTGCACCCTGGACGGACATTTAAAAACAATAATAATACAGGAGATATAATGTAAAAATTAACCAAGGCAGCAGTACTTCTTCCTCACACCCAGTCTCTTACTCATTAGATCGCATCTTTCACATGACCAGCACAGACTAAAACCACCACCAAGCAAATCCCAGCTTCAACTGCCTCTTCTCAGCCCTTTATCAACATCCTGAAAACAGATGGGCTTCACAGCATGCCAAGAATGTCAACATATGCAGACTATTTCAGACCTTGGGGGATAGAGCATTCCAAAGGAAAGGGTCCTTTAAAGAGAATGCTTTGCAAGCAGACCCTATCTTTTACAATGGGGAGAATCAAAATCAGAGGATTTTATTGATCACAACTGTGGCAATATGGCCTGGAAAGAGAGGCAGTCTCTCTCAGGTAGGCAGGTCCCAAGACATTTAGGACTTTATAGATCACATCATTCCCTTACACTCCACCTGGAAACAGACAGCCAGGCAGTGCAGATTACGGAGCACTGATAACACATTATGCTACAAGAAGAATGACACTTTCTGAACCAGCTAGAATTTCCAGATACAAACTGATAATCTTCCAGAAGGTCCAGATGGCCTAAAACAGTGTGGCTCTGTCTGTGTCATATTGCATACGAGGCAGGGACAGATCAGGTCCACTGCTCTTCCCCTAATCCAGAAGTATAGGCTACGGCCTTTCTGCAAGGGTGTGCCATGCCCTACTTCTGGATTGGTGATATAAATTACATGCCCCATCACTTTTGCAATTCTAGGGGACAAAGTCCTATTCCATAGGATTTGCTAACAGGTTCAAGATTTGGCCATTAGAAAACTATAAAATATAATGTTACCACTGACTCATTGATCAGGAAAATCACATTACTATAATAATTGCATTATGTATTAAACTTAGTATTTCTTTCTGAGCCACAAGGAAGAACAATGTGCTACTTTCTCTGTAATTTCTATGCTTGAACCTGAGTCCCTTAGCCCCCATGAGCCACATGTGTGACATGCTTTGCTCATCATTGCAACCAATTCAAGAATGAAGGGGTTAACAGAAGCAATGAATAATACAACTTCAACTGGTTAATTTTTTTTAAAGCACAGAGATTTACATTTTTTGATACCTAAAGGTCTTCTTTTCTGTGTCAGAGTGTCAGTTTCTTCTGTTGACTAAATGCTGAAATCTAAAAACTTGATCTAACACTGCAATAAAGACAAGCCATTTCCTTTCAGATAAGCCTAGCTCGATATGCTGCAAAATAACACTTGAGCAGCACAGAGTATTTGGATTAGCAGCACAGAGCTGCTGCATCCCAATTGCATTACTAGCATGAGCATCAGCAGTACTCAAGCTTCAACCCATATCCTATGACAGCCCAGCTAGCTCAAGTTTAAAACTCCTCTCAAGGAATGATGCACTCCAGAAACTATAGGACTATTTTAAACTGTGCAAAGAACATGAGAAGTCAGTCATAGAGCTAAGGAACAGTGAGAGGTGACCATGCTCTTACCTAAACACACTCGACCTGTTCCATCCAATGTCAGGCCTTCTGGACACTCACAGTGAAATGATCCTCTGCTGTTAACACAACGTCCATTGGGACAAACACCCGGGAAAACGTCACACTCATTTACATCTGATGTGAAATGAAGCACAAAAAAAAGTTGAAGTTCTTAATTTATTAAAGTAGCTACAGCCTTATTGAGGATTTAAAGTTATGTCACAGCAATCAAAATATTTTCAGTTATACAATATTAGGATCTGAAGACTGTTCTTTCTTACACCTGGCTGCCAACTGCCTCCTAGGGGTTGTTCCAACATCTATGAATCACCATGGTATAAACACACCCCACCCACATTTCCTTTTTTGTGGAAAGGTCTCCTGCACTGGGGGTGAGGGTGGATAAAGCAACAGCGATTCCACTTATTTAGGGGGAAACCCGAGGGTGCTCAAGTTTCAATCTGCTATGTACCATCAGAACAAAGATTTCCTTGATTTCCTTTAGCTCCTCAAATACCTTAGGGTAGGGGAACACTTTTCAACAGTCACCGTTGCCTGTGATGACAACCACCAAATGTCCATTTGATTAACTTCTCCAAAAACAAGGATACAATGTAATGAATCCTCTTTATCCAGTTTAAAAAAAAAATGAGTAAGAAAGAATTACTTTACCTTCACAGGTAACTCCCTTAACTCTGGCAAATCCTCTTGGGCAAGCTGCATCTGGAAATAAAAAAAAGGAACAATTATTTTCAGAATTATACGACTATAATAGTTAATCATAATCAGAAATGTTGTGACCTTCCCCCCCTCAAATTTATATTAATGGCCTAACAAAGCGGAACAGTGGCATATTCTTAGTATTAAGGGCCCATTTAAAAATCAAGAGCAGAAATGCCCTGATGTTGTCTCAGTAGTGGGTGGCATGACTAGCTCAATGATGCAAGGGCATATAAATTAATTCTGTCTCTTTCCTATTTGTCCAACTCCTTAGAGCAACTGCTGTGATCTTTCCTTTTTCACACATCGGGAGCTCAGACAATATTCCTGCTTTCAGTCTCCAGTCCCAGAGGATATTAAGCTCTGTGATTTAGAAATTATGCTATCTTACAAGCAGCAATAGTAGAGAAACAAGGTGGGTGAGCTATAGAGCCCCGTAAGGTGGAAAGGTCCGAGAGCTTGGGCTGCAGCCTGACCTTGAACATCTACACTGCAATGAAGCAGCCCCTTAGCTTGAGGCCTGTGAGCCTGAGTCAGCTAGCATGAGCCAGTCGCTGGTGTCTAACTGCAGTCTAGACATATCCAGAGTCTCACAGCTAAATACAAGGTGGAACAGATTGTTTAGCATAAGTCGTTAACACATATTTCAAGGGACCATTCAAGGTGAAGTAGCCCATGAACACTCTTCCAGTCATAAGGGGAAAAGGTTGGGGGGCAGGGAAGGCAACTGGCGGGGTGATGTTAATGAGTTACAGATTATTGTAATAAGCCATAAATCCAGTGTCTCTATTCAATCCATAATTTTTAATGTCTAGCAAAGTTATGAGCTGAAGCTCCCAGGTTTGTTTTTTGAAAGTGCTGTGCAGGTATCCTTTGAGGATACACACTGAGAGGTCAGATATATAGTGATCGCTTTGTGAAAAGTGTGCACCCACAGCTGATATGGTGTTTTTGTCTTATTTTCCTGTGTGACTTTATTCAACAGCACAACGGTTGTCTGGTTTCACCCACATAGTTGTTATTGGGGCATTTTGTGCACTGAATCAGGTACACTACATGTTGTGATAGGCATGTGTAGTACCCATCTATCTTGAGAGGTGTGTCAAGGGAGGTGTTGATCATTGTAGCAGTGGAGATATGTCTACCAGTTTTGCATTTGTTGTTCTGTCAGGGTCTGCTACCACTTTGAGTTGGTGTGTCCTGGTCTATGGGGAGCTTGCTTTTGATGATGAGCTTGGAAAGGTTGGGGGGTTATTTCAAGGCCAAAAGAGGAGGTTCAGGAAAGATTTATTTCAGGATGGGATCCCCATTAAGTATGGGATGTAGTTGTTTGTAATACATATGGGTTCCAGTGCGGGGTAGTAAGTGACAACTAGGGTGCGTGGTCAGAGAGGGTTTTATTTCTGTACTGAAGCAGGTTCCCTCAGCTATTTGGGTGGCCTGCTCCATGATGCAATCTACTTCTCTGGTGGAGTGTCCTTGGTGAAGGTGGTTTGGAGTGTGTTAAGGTGTATATCCCTGACTTTCTCCTCGGAGCATATTCTGTGGTATCTGAATACCTGGATTTAGATAAACAGATGTTGTGGTGTGTATGGGGTGGTTACTGGATCTGTGAAGTTAGGTGTGGTGATCTGTGGGTTTCTTGTATGTATTTGTCTGTAAGGTTCCATGGTTGAAGCCGATTGTTGTGTCCAGGAAGTTGATGCTACTGTGGAAGTGTTCCAGAGAGAGTTCAATGAACGGGTAGTGGCTGTATAAGTTGTGGTGGAAATCTCTGAGGAAGTTTAGGTCGTCTGTCCAGAAGATGAAAATATTATTGATGCATCTCAAGGATATCAGTAGTTTCATGGTGCATTTGTCCAAAAATTCTTCCTCAAGGTGGCACATAAAGAGGTTGGCATATTGCAGAGCCATCCGAGTATCCATGGCTGTTCCCATGGTTTAGCCAAAAGCATTTTTTGTTGAATGTAAAATTGTTCTGGGTGAGGATGAGTTTGGCGATGTGTGTGCAGTGGCTATCTGAGAATTGTCCATTGTCGTGTAAATATTTGAGGCAGCCAGCGAGTCCATCATTGTGAGGAATGTTGGTGCAGGGAGGGAGGTGACATTCATGGTGGCAAGGATGGTGTTCTGAGGGAGGTTGTTAATGTTGTGGAGTTTGTGGAGAAAGTCAGTTGTGTCCTGGAGGAAACTGGCCCTTTTTCTGTTGAGTGGTTTTAAGATGGTTTCTGAGTCCCAATATTCCTTCCGTAAGAGTGCTGTGGCCAGATATGGTGGGTGTCCCAGGGTTCCTCAACCATGATGACTAAATTAACAAGGCTAATGGACTACTCTCTGACACCACATACTATAAAGAATTCAGAGACAATCCCACACCACAATTTAACCAGGACTTTAAGGATATCATTAAATCCTTCCCCAAACAACTTCAAGAGAAACTCTACAAACTCATCCCCCAAGAACCCACCCCAAGAACCTTATACATGTTTCCCAAGATATACAAACAAGAGAACCAAGGCAAAAACCACTCAGTACATTCTCAAATGAACTCTCACAGGAAAATGCTAAAAGGCAAAAACACCATATCAGCCGTGGGTGAACACTTCAAAAAGTGAAATCAGAGACTGAATAGAGACACTTGATTTATGGCTTATTATAACAATCTATAACCCACTAACAATCCTCCCCCACACCTGCAGCAGCCTCCCTCCTCCCCATGACTGGAGGGGTATTAGCAGGCCACTTCACCTTGAATGGTTAACTACTTATGCGAAACAATATGTTCCACCTTGTACTTAACTCTGAGTTACTTTCCCAGATCTGAAGAAGGGCTCTATGTAAGCTGGAAAGTGTCTCTCTCTGACCAACAGAAGTTGGTCCAAAAAAGGATATTACCTTAACATACCTCATCTCCCTAATATCCTGGGACCAAGATGGCTAAAACAACCCTGCATAAAGCAGCAGTAGTGTCAGTACAAAGGTTGCTTGTTTTTAAATACCTGCGTTTTTGGACTTTTCCAAAAGCATACAGATTTTTAACTAGATATTTCTCTTCTTTGCTATCCTTACCTTTGCCCACACACATAGACACGCTATGGAGAGAATGAAAACTCATCCCTGTAGAAATTAATTAAAAATGTAATTTACAGGTGGACTTCATGGTTACAAAGGGTTCACACAGTGAGGGTTAAAAGTTACATTAACCAACTGTTCTCATTTTATTATTCTTCTACTGAAAAATACTCTGATGAGAAAGATTATTCAATTGAGGCACAATTATTTTACCCAGTGATACATCTATCCTTCCCCCTGAAAGCTGGAAGACATTACAGCCTAGAACCATACCTAATTCACATCGCTCACAAGGGCTGCCCCAAGCAGCTCCTAAAGTAGCACAACATTCTGATTTTAGTGTAGCACCATTAATGTTTACTTCACAGCGACTGTCTTGGATGTTCAGCCAGCACGTTCCTTTCAGACTATCTGCAGTGGATTAGAAAAGAATGGGAGCTGTCAATCAAAAAAAGAGTTTATTTTCAAATCTGTTTAAGGTAAAGAACATTTATCAAAAAGGAAGAGTTATTCAATTTCTTATCTCTACACCCTCAGAAATACATATATTTCTGAATATAGTGGATGCTATACTCCATTATACATCTTTAATAGATCTATGGTTAGAGCATTTAACTTATGTCATAAGATTATTTTTCTTAGTACAAATATGATTTAAATATTCAAAAGGGTAGGTGTGACGTTGTGCAGTCTATATGGTTTTATAAAAACATAATAAGAAGTGAATATAATGTAACTGGAATATACTTCATACAAAAGGTCTCTTGTAAGGTATCATTACAAAGCTTATAATCTACTGAGTGTGATCATCCTATTTGTATAAATGTACCACTCTTGTATCTAAAACTAGAAATATGAAATATAACTCTGAGGGCCTATAGTAATTATGCAAAGTGTGGGCCATTAATAGTGGTTTGGAATCTTGATGACTCCTATTAACCAGGACCATTGTCTGCCGATGGCTGTGTTTACCTGTTAGTCTTACTGTATATGTGTGTGCTGGCAAGTGGGTAATGAAGTCTTGCAGTGACGTGATCATGTCACCTGACCTGGAATCCATCTTTAACCTGGGTGCTTTTCCAGTGGGGGGAGGAGGGTGGAAACCCAGAGGGACAAAGGGTACCCGCCTTATGCAAAAGATATATAAAGGGGTGGAAGAGAACAAGTGGGGAGAGGAGCCATCATGAAGAATCCCCTAGCTATCACCTGAGCTGGAACAAGAGCTGTACCAGGGGAAAGAATTGTGCCCAGGCCTGGAAGGTGTCCAGTCTGATAAAAAAATTACTGAAGCATCTCTGAGGGTGAGATTATCTGTATTCAGTTTAATTAGACATCGATTTGTGCATTTTATTTTATTTTACTTGGTGACTTACTTTGTTCTGTCTGTTACTACTTGGAACCACTTAAATCTTACTTTCTGTATTTAATAAAATCACTTTCTACTTAGTAATTAACTCAGAGTATGTATTAATACCTAGGGGAGCAAACAATTGTGCATATCTCTCTATCAGTGTTATAGAGGGTGAACAATCTATGAGTTTACTCTGCATAAGCTTTATACAGGGTAAAATGGATTACTTTGGGTTTAGACCCCATTGGGAGTTGGGCATCTGAGTGCTATAGACAAGGACACTTCTGTGAGCTGTTTTCAGGTAAACTTGCAGCTTTGGGACAAGTAATTCAGACCCTGGGTCTGTGTTGGAGCAGACGGGAGTGTCTGGCTCAGCAAGACAGGGTGCTGGAGTCCTGAGCTGGCAGGGAAAACAGGAGCAGGGGTAGTCTTGGTACATCAGGTGGCAGCTCCCAAGGGGGTTTCTGTGATCCAACCCGTCACAGTAGGCATAAATAAAATGTTATAGACCAGATTCTGATGTCTCCTATATCCATGTTAAATCAAAGTAAATCCTGCCCTACTGAAGTCAATGGGGATTTTGCCATTGACTTCAATAGGACCAGGATTTCACCCACTGTTTGTTGTGCTCCCAGAACACAAAGTTGTGCAGTATTGTTAGAGCTGCCAATGATGCCTAGACACCCCAGAGGGGGAAGATGGAGTCAGAGTCCTTCATCCTGTCATGCCTATTAATAGCGGGAGGCCATGCCCTTTAAAAGGTGTAGAATAGATTGCCTCAGAGTCATTTTGTGTAAATTTGGTTTTAGTAGCACTATTGGGGGGAGAGATAGCTCAGTGGTTTGAGCATTAGTCTGCTAAACCCAGGGTTGTGAGTTCAATCCTTGAGGGCCACTTAGGGATCTGGGGCAAAATCAGTATGTGGTCTTGCTAGTGAAGACAAGGGGCTGGACTTGATGACCTTTCAAGGTCCCTTCCAGTTCTAGGAGATAGGTATATCTCCATTTATTTATTTATTTATTTATAATTTTTATTTTATCAGAAGCATTTTGAATTCCTTTGTCCACTGTAGGCAAAACTCCTCCAGCAAATACTGTTCTGTTGGTATATCTGAGAAACTGCTATATTCAAAATGATTTAAACTATACAGCTAACAGGTGATTTCCCTCATATCAGCTACATCTGGATCTTCCAGCCAAAACCTGCTAGGCTTATCTTATTTCAGCCTATGAGTCAATTTCCTTTATTTTACACAATCTCTCTTGCAGAGACAAAATTTACAAAGGGTAGTCACTCTGACTTTTTCCTCTGGTGAGAAAGTTATTTATTACCCACCATCAAAGCATTCTTTCTGCCACTCGCATCTCTTTGATTCTAACTTGAAATAAAAAAAAGTATCCAGGCTACAGGCAGATGGCAGCCTACTGCTTTGTGCACTACGGTTGAATGGTGTCTGAATTTCATAAACCATAACTCAGAAGTGCATAGAAAGTTATTTCAAAGAGAACAAATGACAGTATTCCTATTGTGTGTATATTTCCCAAAATGGCAATGTAGCATTTATACCACCAGCCAAGTACACCATCTTAAAAAAAAAAAAAAAATTAGTCTCCTTTCTCAGTAGGTGATTGACTACAACTCCATTAACAGAATTGTCCTCCCTGGATACATTCATTTGGGAATACTATTAATGTGAAAGTAAAATGAACCAGTGGCTAAAAGTAGCTTTTTAAAACAGTGTTTATGATAGTTGCAGAACTGCCATCCTTTAGAGACCAAAGTCCTCTCTCCACAAAACAGATAAACCGGACACATCCATTCTAGGGTGATAGTGAAATTCAGCAACAGTGCTACAGTCTGGCCATTGGCAGGGGTGCACTAAAACAATAAAATTAGCTTCGGTACAATATTGTTAGCATTATTCCAACACAACTGTTATACACTTTCACTTAAATGCCATGTGGTGTGCTACAATTACATTTTAAATAACTTCTATCATCATTAATAAGGTTAAAATTTTCTCATGGTTATTTTTAGCAAAAGTCATGGCTAGGTCAC
This sequence comes from Trachemys scripta elegans, assembly GCF_013100865.1. Taxonomy (NCBI): domain Eukaryota; kingdom Metazoa; phylum Chordata; order Testudines; family Emydidae; genus Trachemys; species Trachemys scripta. The sequence continues at coordinate 76,752,246 of NC_048303.1, forward strand.
GGGCAATCAACAAAAATTCACGGAAGCCCGTGACCTGTCTGACTTTTACTAAATATAATCAGGGGGCCGGTCCTGACAAGAGGGACAACTGAAGCCTGAGACCTGAGTGGGGGCATGAGAGCCCAAGCCCTGGTGCGAAGAGGCAGGGGGTCCAGCACCCACCGCCGTGGCAACTGACAGCCCCAGGGCCTCTGCTACAGCCCCAGGGCTCAGAGCTCTGGGGCCCCCAATGCCTGTGGCAGCTGACGACTTTGGGTGCCCCTGACACCTACAGTGGCTGGGAGCTCTGGCCCTTGGGCTGACAGCTCCAGCCCCGTTGCCCTGGGCGGAAAATATCACAGAGGGCTCTGAAAGTCACAGAATCCATGACTTCTGTGACATCATCTTATCCTTAATCATTAAGGGAAGAAAAAAAGAAAAAACCCTCAGATCACTCATGTCATAAGGACTGATTCTGATCTCTGATATCAGCATAAATCAGGGGTAGCACCAGAGTAAAACTGGTGTGAGATCAGTATCATGCTGATATATCAGTATTTGTCTACTTATTTCAGTCTCATTAGATTCTCTTTTTCACTATATCAATACACTTTCACATTACTGTCATATCAGAGAAGCATTTCTGCTATAAATTAGCTTATCAGCACACACTCCTCTCCATTTGTAGCATTATAGTGTCAAAGCTGACAGGGGCACACAGCAAAGAACAGTGGGGCAAGAGAGTATTGGTACATTCAGGACCCAGGCCTTTCATTGTAGGGATGAGGTCAAGGGAAAAAGTTGTTTCATTAGCTTATTGGTTTTTCAAACTGCATATATTTAGGTTTGGCAGAATTTGATTTTTATTCCTTTTTAAATATTTTTGACAGATAATATTGATTTTTAAGCATTTTTTGTTTTTGTCAATGTCCATATTTGCAGGAAATTTCATAGGTGTGCGGGTCAGACAATTATTTAATGACAGATGCTGAGATTCAAAAAGTTAAAGTGTTACAATGATTAATACACAAATTGGCAACAGCAGCTGTCAAAAATATACAAAGTATGTTAAAATCAAACTCCAATAAGTTCTCAGGCAGCAGTTTTCTTATTTTGCCTGTCTGTAAATTTTGATCATCATCAATGGAAATATTTTTTCAGTGGTTTGAGTGTGTACAGTGAAATTGATGTTTACAGATATCTACTGACAAAAATCCAATCCTTTCAAGCCTACTTATATTTGACAAAAGTGTTTATCAAGTTTTTTTTTCAGAATAAAAGAGCTCTGTCCTTTAATCCTTACATAGGAATAACCAAGGTCAAATTCCCTTTCTTGCAACACCACTGAAGCCAATGGCAATTTTGCCTGGCTAAAAATGATAGGATTAGGCCCTAATTTTGTAAATCCGTATTTGTCAATTTTGCTTTGCCTCCAAACCACTTTTGCTCCTACATAAATACTCTAATCATTACATAAATGCTCTAAATCCTGATACAGACAGAACCCAGATCAAAGTCAGTGGAAGTTTTACCTGTTTGAGGACTTCATGATTGGGTCCATTATACTCTCTTTCAAGTTAAGTTATTAATGTATTGAATGTATGTATATATTGTTTAAACCATATCTGGCTACTCCTTCCAATGTTTGTCCATTTTCATATTCCAAACATTAATGTCTTTCATTCACTTTAGGGCCAGTTTCCGCCACAATTACTGAAGCTAAGGAGACTTCACTATCCAAATAATACTAAACAAATCAACAGGACTACTTATGTAGTAAGGTCCAAATCAATATAAGCATTGGTCCTTAATTATTTCACATCAGTGTTGCATCTGGAAACATGAAAAAGCTTAAAAAATAATCAGACAAAGCGCATGGATGAGTGTGGTGAGGTTCACATGAAGGAAAGAACACAACCTCTTAGCTAACCACAGATGCGCCAAAATAAAAAATGCATAAGCCACTTCTGCTACCTGGGAATCTAAGAAGTCCAGGGTCCAAAAATAACCTTAGATTGCAAACCTTTTTGGTAAGAGATGGACACACCAACCCATCAGATGAACAATCATAAACTCTTCTCAATTCCTTAAATTCCTTCTCCCTGCTAACCAGTATCATCTCTGTCTTTTCTGGACTGAGTGTCTGACAAATCCTTCTCGTCCAGGTTCCTCTCTCAACTAAGCACTGGAAAGGCAAGGAAACTGCAATATCAGGATCAAACAAATTGGAGACTTGGAGCTTTGTGTCATCCTAACACCACTGGGACTCTAGCCCAATTCCTCTCACAAGATCCCCTACGGGCCTCAAATAAATATTGCACAAGTGGGGTGACAAAATGGAAGCTTGTGAGCACTTAAGGTGGATGAGGGTCAGCCAAACACCATGCTTTCAGACCTTTCAGAAAGGTAGGAACAGAGCCATTGGTGAATGTCCCAAAAGCCAGATTCTGCAGCTGTGCGAATGACACCTTGTGGCAACTATCTCAAAGGGTGTTGCTAGATCTAACAAAATCAATGACACTTGACTTTTTTTCCATTGCCTGGAGATCATCAATCAAGGACATAAATATGATACATATTTTATCCCCAAATCATTGCAATACCTGTTACCAGATAGACAAAGATCCAGGAAGAGTGTTCCAGATGAATCCAGAACTGTCTTGACATGTCCTACTTAATATCCTTCCCCAAAAAAGGAAGGTGTGAGACAGTGCAGTAATTGGGGAGGCCAACAACATTTAATTATGGCTGTATAAGCAACAGACTAACCACCCTTTGGTTAAACTGACATCTAGCCCACTTGGAGAGAAGCAATAACAATATCTGTCAATAAACCTCCCCATTGGTTCTCACCAATCATAAAATGCATGGACCCATAGTAGCCTGTACCTGTGTAGGTGAAATAGTATCAATGCAATTGTTACGTTTGTGTCCTCTGCTCCGATGGAAACAGGCAAACTTGTCTGGATTTGATCAGTGTTATTCAGAAAGCAAGTCCAAAATGCCTCACAGTCAGATATGCTAGTCTACTACCAAGTACAAATTACCAGGACTCTCTTGTTTATTTCTCAGTTTCTTTAATCAATGTGATCAATTCCCTTTGTGTTAATAACAATAAAAAAAATCAAACCAAACAAACAACACATCTATACACTCACCAATGCAAATCAATCCAGTAGAATCCAGTTTACTGCCAAGTGAACACTCACAATTGAAAGAACCAAGATTGTTCCTGCAGGCGCCGTTGACACATGGGTTGATTTCACATTCATTTATATCTAAAATCCAGAAGGAAAAGGTACCGTTAGGACAGCCATGCATTTCTGGAAAATATTATGCTGTATAAATGAAGCCATGAACCACGATATGCCAGAATGTCTGGTAAACTTGGCTTTTTTACTTTTTTTTAGATGAGGTACACAGTATGCTGGGGCAAGCACTGTGTATGTATGTGCATGTGTAAAGAAGTATTTGTATATTTTGTAAGTGTTAATTAAATGTCGCTTTCTTAGAAAGGCCAGAAACTTCCAAGAACTTGGACTAAAACATTTTCCAGAATAATTTATAATTGTCCTGTGAGAAATCAAAATCCTTTTTCCATGGAAAGCAATGCATTCCCAGCCACAACACACTGTGCACAAACAAAGGCCTTATTGTTTCTGTCATCTAGGCTCCATGAGGCTTTGGAAGAATTAAGAAAACCTTGTCAGAAACAAAGTATTACAATGCTGGCTGCAATTCCATAGTCCTGGAAAGTGCTCAAGAAAGAAGACTGAAACTGTAATATTCTAAATAGTATTCCACTCCAGCTACTCTCCTTCTCACTTTCACCCACATGGGTTTTTTTAAGCCCGTCCACATGTAAGAATAAGACTCCTGCTGTCAGCATTAGCCTTTTTTAAAAAATGAAATTACTTTTTAAATAATAAAAAAAAAATACCAGCAAATTCTTCCTAACAACCACCAATTATGTCTTTTTGCAATTCACCAATTTTGTTTTAGATTTGGATCCTAAATCAAATTAGACATCCTAATCCTAACAGATAGTTCCTGTCATGGGTCACGAATGAAAAGTTTGGGTGCATGCTTATGTTCTTAAATAGTGATATACAAATAATGCCAAGCCCATAAACCTAAAACAGCCTGATACAAATTAATTAAAAATTAAATAAAGTACCTAGGAAAGTATTGGAAACAGGAAACATATCAATGGCTGATTTTCAAGAGAAAACAAACTATTCCGCTTATTTTATAGAAGTAGTACAAAAGGTTCCATTTTCACATCTAGAAATCTGAAACCTTTAGGAAACTGATTTCTCTCTCCATCCCCCTAAAACATACTGTACTGAGGGACAAACCCACTCTCTTTAATTAATAGGACTGTTCAACTAAATAAAGTGATCAGGACTTGGCCCTTGATATAAATGCTTTTTGAATAGTGACAATGCTTTATGCTAGTATACAGAGCAGCTGCTTTTGAGAATAAATTCAATATTCTTGTTCCCATATGACTAGCAGGAACAAAGAATTTGGTGGAGGCAGATCACAGAGTGATGCTGGAGATACCTTAAATATTCACCACCTGATAAATGATTCTCAAGATAGAATTAACTTTGGAGAACCTACACGTAATGTACCTCTGTAAACCTTGTTTTCAATGGCTATACATTCTTTAAAACTGAGAAAACAAACAGGGAGATGAGGGTATCTAAACTATGGTAGGACATGTAGCTTCTCCCTTTCAAAAGGGCTACCAGGAGAAACAGAGCAGTCTTCTTTTTCGCTATTCATATAGCATATTACATATGCGTATATGTATATTACACACACAAATACAATAGACGATATTAAGGTTGCATAGACAAGCACTCTAACGTTGCACAGAAAACCTTAATTCTGGCATTTCCTAACTTTAATTTGTGCATACTGGTTGTGCATACTGTCCACTGTGCTACAATCTTTATTTATATGATCACATACTATTTTGTTCCCCAGGAACCCTGCCTCATTCAGTGCACCAGGATGGATAGCGCCCACTTGATGAACAGCTATTCAATATTTTATTTTATCCTTGCTGTGCAGGTGTGTAGCCCTGCATCTTATTTACTGCACACTATTCAAACCCTGCTCTGAAGAGTGAATTATTAATTTCCTCATGGGCTTTTCTATGGTGTTCAGCACTCGAATATTTCAATGCTTCAACAAATATTAATAAATTTACTTTCACAATGCCCTCGTGAGATAAAGGATGGTGTTATTACCTTCCTTTTATAGCTGGAAAACTGAGGCACAGAAGGCATGTCTACATTGCACACTAAACCTGGACTCTGACTCAGGTCTGAACCCAAGTCCTTTTTTTGTCCACTCACAAATCAGCGTCTCTCAGGTCTGCAAGCACTCAGGACTGGGTCCTAGGGCCCTGCTAGTGGGTGGGTTCAGACCCAGAGTCCTACTGAGACTTGGGTCCAAGTCCCGTCATTTTGTAGTATGCACACAGGTCAAGCCACAGCCCCAAGTTAAGTCTGCATAGTGCAGTACGGACATGTTAGCATGACTGTGAGACTGAGGGTCCAGCAACTATAAACTCAGGTTTACAATGCAGTTGTGGATGCTCAAGCGTGGGCACGGAAACTGAGTCCACAAGCCCAGATCCCACGGACTCAAGTTTACAGTGAAGTGTAGATGTGCCCAGACATATAAAGCTAAAAGTTTCTAATTATTGTAGGTGCTCAATGTGAGATGCCTACGGCCTGATTTTTCAGAGTAGTTAGCATTATAGAGCACTTTATATGTTCACAGCACATCTCCCACTGATGTCAGCTGCAAGTGTTCAGAACTTCTACAAACCAGACTAATGATCTGAAGATAGGCACCCAAGGAACACACAATTAGTGGCCGTCATGAAGTTTGGTTTAAGTGACTTGCCTAGCATCACACAAGAACTCTGTGTCAGAGGCAGGGATAGAAACCAATTCTTCAGGGAAACATTCAGCTTCCTTAACAATGAGACCCCCCTTTCTCTTCCTGCAATAGCCTTCCACATTCACTACACACTTTCCAACTTCTGCAACAAATGAGGCAGGGATCCTACAGACAACAGTCTCATTCTCCACACAACCTGATTCACCCCTAGAGTAGGTCCATACTGTGAACTGAAAGAGGCAGAGGTCTTGTTGAAAAAAAGTATGTAACTTATATGTAGTATGCGACTGTATCATAAGGCATGTGCACTGCACTGGGATGAATTAAGGTTGCACAGGAACCTTAATTCTAGTATTTCCTAGCCTTTGAGTGGCTGACTTTGCAACCTTAATAATGTTATTTTAACATATTTTTGGTGTGCAACTTCCTAGGTTTTTAAAAAAGTAAATTGAAAAAACAAATTCCTTCATCTGTAATAATATTGACGCCCACACAGATCATCAGCAAAATTGGAACCTTTAGATCAGGGATGGGCAAACTTTTTGGCCCGAGGGCCACATCTTGGTGGGGAAATTGTATGCAGGTCCATGAATGTAGGGCTGGGGCAGGGGTTTGGTGTGTGGGAGGGACTGCAGGGTGTGGGAGGGGGCTCAGGGCAGGGGGTTGGAGTGCAGGAAGGGTGTGGCAGGGGGCTCAGGGCAGGGGGCGCCTGCAGGCAAGGGCAGTGCAAGGAGCCCTCTGGCCTCCCACCCCACCCCCAGGGGCCATAGGGACATAGTGCTGGCTGCTTCCAGGAGTGGCACGGGGCCAGGGTAGGCAGGGAGCCTGCCTTAGCCCCACTGCGCCACGGGGTTGGCAATCCCACAAGCCGGATTGAAAGCCCTGACGGGCCGGATCCAGCCCGCAGGCCGTAATTTGCCCTCCCCTGCTTTAGATCCAGGCCACAAACCTCTGCCATTTGAGCTAGAGAAGTAACTGATGGCAGTAGTAGGTTGCCATCCTCTAAATGGACTAGCACTAGTGAGGAATCACACAAGCTTCCAGAGGGTTTACACAGATATTTGCTGACAGCAGAGCAATAGTGAAATTCAGGAATCTTGGATCCTATACCAAACTCTCTCTCCCCACACTTTCCTCCACTTGCACACAAATACTCCTACCACCCACATTCCCCATCCTCACTGGCTCCAAGTCCCAATCTCCTTCCTGTACCTTCTCATTCTATTTGTGTCCTGTTCCCACAGCATCAGGCTCCCTATACCCATCTCTTTGTCAAGCCAGTCACATTTCTGCCACTATGGCATCCCATTTCTTTATGAGATCTACCTCCCCTCCTCCTTATCCACTGGTTCTCAGTCTCCTTTCCCAGCCAGTCCCAGTCTCCACCCTTCACTTCAGGTCCCTATCCCAGTTTCTCTCTCCTCTTTGCCAGCCTCTACTCCCAGTTTATATTCCCCACACCCAGGCTTTTTGTCCCAATCTATTCCCCCTGCTCCTGCTACCCTTCCCCACCTCCCTCGGGTTTGGTTCTTGTCCCCTCTGTATTAGAAGTGGGCATCTTCCTTCTTCATGCTCCCTGGGCATAGCAAGGATGTCACTGAGAGCACAAAAGAAATAGGATCTCTGCCGTCAGTCCAGATACGAAGACTTAGCCTGCCCACAGTAGCCCTGAGCTGCAATTGCAGGGAAAGTCCTTCTCTCAACCCTGGACTGGGGAATGTTCAGTACTGACAGAATCCCAGGAATTTACGAGCTAAAATCTAAGATATCTGTATTGAGAATGCGTGAACTGAGATTTTTCTAACATTTATAATTTGTCCAGATTTTCACAGGTATAGCTAACGGCACAGTACTGGCATAAAGGCCACCTGTTTGCCAAATTTTGAGTCCCTGTTCTAAACCACCTGAGTGCTAGAGCTTTTCAAAAATGATTACTAGGATTTTTTAACATGAGCAAAACACATTTTCCTTTAGCTTAATTCTCAGAAACTTCTAAACTGTTTTGTCTGAAATTTTGCAAAAAGATTCAGCCTGAGGCAGACATCCAGCATGGAATATTTCAGCCCAAATGTTTAAAAGTATGGCAAAAGTTATAAAGCAACTGAAAACAGCTGCACATATAAACACACGCACACACACACACTCTAAGTGCCTTCATTTTAAAAAAAGAGACATTCTGCTAACCAAATAGATCATCATCAGTCCAAACACACTTAAAATATCTAGTGTTAAAAACATAAAAAGTTTAAAATGTTTTGTTTAAAGAGATATCATCAACTTGCAATGTAATCATTTACAAATGAAATAAAAATACTACACCTATCTCTAAATCTCCATGATGCTTTCTGTGATTCTTCAATTACATTTTCCATTAAAAAAAATTTCTTTCCCAATTTTCTGTATGAAGACCCACACAAACAAAAAGGAAAATGATTAAGACGCTGATCTTCTAAACACAAACCCACCCACCCCATCTCTATTTTTTCCAATTTGTTTACTTTGTGCATTTGACACGGTTTGGTTCCAATTCAGCAAAGCACTTAAGCACATGCTTAACTTCCACTGAAGTCAACAGGACCACTCATTTTGAAAGTTAATCACATATAGAATTGTTTGCGTAACAAATTGACTGATAGCCTAAATGATCATACAGGGGGAAAATTACAAAGGTCCCCTTTCAACAAGGCACTTAAATGTGCAGAACACCATCTTCAGTGCTTTGCTGAACTGAGGCCAATGAGCGCACAAAGTAAACAAACAGGAAATAATGTTTTCCCCTCTTTGTTGTAATAATACTATTGCTACAATTAACAGCTAAGAAGTAAGATATTTTCAGATAAATGTGACTTTAAGTTGATAATATTCCTTTAATTTTTAAAATGCAAAGCAAGCATATGTGAACATATTTATCATTTTTAAACAACTATTTTTCTTTAAGTGTGGTGTATGTATATATTGTCATAGAACCAACATTGAAACAATCCATTTTACATTCCTTGAAATAAACTTCAAAGCACGTCTGGTTTACATTTGTGGAAACACAATCTAAACCACAGAGCTTGTTGTAAAAATTTCTACTTTCACAAACTCTCAAGGCAAACAAACAAACAAACAAACCCAACAACAACTTGCAAAGTTTTCATAACTTGGTTATGAATAGAAAACAACACAGGCTTTAATGTTTCATTATGGTTATTGCTGAAAGTTATATTAATTAAAACTATATTGTTGAACAGCATGCATCTGAGTAATATAAAAGCGTGACACAATGTTACTATTGAGAGCAAAACTTTACAACTAGTAAACTGAATGGCTTACCATTCCTTTGAACAGAATTTGGCAGGAGAAAAAAAAAAAAGAGTGAAATGAATTTATTCCTCAAACTGCTAAGCCGCTCAATGTTAGAAAAAGTGTAATAGATTTTATAGTTTCATAGACAGCTTTATGCCAAACCATTACTGGATCATTTTTACCTGATCAGCTAAATCTTAAACTTCCGCCTAACTATGGGATTTTTAGATGGATACAACAGATCATTCATAAAGCATGTGTGTATAATTTAATATGCACACAAGCATATTAACAATAACTGACAAAACACTTCAGCTCCTGCTGTAAACAAAATATATTTTAGGGTGTCTGGATTAAAATAATTATGTTCAGAAGGAAAACTTCCCCAAAAGTTCAGGTTTATATTAAACCTGAAGTTTTGGGGAATGAGGTACTAAGTCAGTTTCGCCAAGTGGAGAAGTAGATAGAAATATCTTTAATATTCTGGGTTTATTAGATTCCAAATAAATAGCATTACTGATGATCACAAAATTACCATATTAATTTTAAAATAGTACATATGTAACGGCAGTAGTCAATACTATAAGGTCAAATGTGCCCTACCAAACAAGGATTGCTTATTGTGGAGAGCAGTGCAGAAGTAGTAATGCATGTCAATACGTCTCACTGAGACACAAAACTTCACTGCACATGGGCAGCACAGCCACTCAATCACAATTGCTCTCTGTAACAGGGTGTGCTTCCCTCAAGTAGCCAACCAGCTCTGGTGACTGATCTGAAAGGGGTGAATGGGCCACAACCCTAGCTTCTCCTGGCTCCTTTTGGTGTAACAATGCTAGCCCAATGTAGTCTTGGTACTAAAGGGAGCACTAATACTGTAACCACAGCCAGCCCCTATCGTGATATATTGCTTACTTATGAAAATGCAGAAGTTTTCTTATGAAAATTTGAAGTTGCTGTAGGTAAACAACAAACAGGAGTTTTGTTTATTCATTAGAATACCCAGAGCAAAACATTACCTATGACCTGTTATCACTTTGAAGAATCATGAATGATCATTCAAATATTTTTTCTTTCAGTGGCAGAATACAGGTACATTTTAAATTTACATAACAATCCACTAATTGGGCTACAATTTTGTCTGCACGCTTCCCCTCCCTTACCCATCAGTCATTGCTTGCTCTAGTTGTGAAATATCTCTGTATACCCCACGTACCTATTATACTGAAATGTTATACCAGAAATTATAGTCAGAAGCACTGTGCTGAATAAGTATAAATAAATCAGACTTGCTCACTATTTGTATTTTTATATTTGATGCAGGCTGCTTAAACTGATCATTAATTTAGTTAATGCACCTTTTAAAGTTAGATAAAAGTTAAAAGTGGCCATTCTTTCAAATTATGAGTTGAATTTTCTTGATGAATGGAAATGACTTTCAGGCTTCTAATGACATATCCTTGCATGCTCCCCTGAAAATACCAACCCTATCACAATTTTTGAATTAATACGTTAATTTGTCTGGTTATGTTCTCAGACTGAAAACCAAAACTGGATGGAGATGTCCTTTTTAATGCCATTTCAATGATTTCAGCTCAGTTGTTTGTGTTCTGGTATCTTGTTCAATACATTAGCAAGTTTATGGTCAGAGTTAAGCTTTGAAGCTATCAAGATGAACATACAAACATCATCTCTCTTGGTAATATAATGTCTGTCTGCAGCAGACTCAAGACACTAGCATATTAAGCATAGAGAGAAAAACACAGTATAGTGATGAGTACAGTATAAATCCTGTATGGATATGACTGATAGGAAAAGACTACTCTGAAAAGAATGCAGTTGGATCTTTAACAGACAATGAGAGCAGACAAACCCTCAGGTTTTAATGGATGCATGGAACACAATTCCCTTTGAATGGAAAAGGACTGAGTTGACCCTGCCAGGAACGGAACCACTGGTTCATGAGATTCTAAGTATTCCAAAGCTGAAGCCTTCAACTTGCAAACCATTCCCTTTGGAAAAGGGCAATTCACAGTGATAATACTGAATTATATAATTCAAGTGGCCAACCCAAAAATAACACTGAAAGTTATCAAAAGTCCACTATTCCTCGTAGCATTATGCATTTCTGTTCAAAATAAAACAGAAATTAACACCTCTGCTCCAACTTAATTTATCAGCACAATCAACACCAAAGATCTAAACTCACAGAATGCCCAAGAGATAAATGTGCATTTTCTTTAACTTTCTCTTCAAAGTATTCTGTCTAACAAAACATACTGTCATGTAGAAAATGAACTGGCTATATTGGAGGAAATTCAGTCATGCCCCAACATTCTAACAAAATTCCACTGAGAGCAATTACAAGATGCATCTTTTGATTTATACCATAATATAGGCCTTTCTTTCCCTTCCCTTCGTTGTTTTGTATCACCCCAAGTCTTCTCTGCTCATCTCATAAACTCCAATACTATAATATCACAGATTAGATCAACACTATCCAGATGGCTCCCACTGCAGCATTTTTACCTTCACATGTGTCAGTCTCAGTGCTGAATACATAACCCTTTGGACATGTACAGCTGTAGCTTCCAGGTGTGTTTCGACACAGGCCATTGTCACACAGCAGTCTGTTCACTGAACATTCATCAATGTCTGGAAAAGATCAGGTAGACATATTAACGAACAAGTCTGCCCTCCTTTTCTCTAAGTATTATTTTAACTGGACTCTCAGCAGCAGTCATGTGTCTGAAATTCCGTTTTCTGCATTTGTATCTGAACAAGGAGAAATGCCAATACTTGGTTTCAAGAGGTTAATTAACTTTCAAATTGCTCTTACCCCATATTCTATATCCCATTTAAGAATTTTCACTACTGTTTTGTAAATACATATCAGTTTTTCAGTAAAGCACAGCTCTATGTTCTCAGCATGTCCTCCATTAGAACATGGCGACCTTGGGATATTTAGCAGTTTATAAACAGCCATGATTATTGCCCTTGGATTTGTCTGTTTGGCAGCCAGCAGTGATGTTAAACATGCTTTTAACAAAAATTCATTAAGAGTTACATCACTGTGCTAATCCTTTTCTCTGTGCAAGTATTTGCTATCAGAGGAGGTACAGTAGGAAACGCCTACACTAATATCTACGTATAAAAAATACCCTGCTACACTCCAGCTGATCACCCGCTGAAATATTGCAACCATGATTGTCTCATGAGTGTCCATATTTCTACCTAGCTACTGATTCATAGCAGATATATTACCACAAGCTAACATTAAAGCTGAAAAATCCGGAAAACCCAAAAGTTAATGTTGCTCCTTAATTTTACTTTAGACATTTGCAAATCTTCTATAATATACATTAACAAACAATATTACTGTAAACTGCTTATGCTTAACAATGAAAACAAAATTATAAAATTAATTTTTTAAAAGTTATTCTGTGATTCCCATTACTGTAGTATTTTAACACCTCACAAACACTTTATCCTTCCAATTTGTGAAGAAAGTGCTATTATCCCCATTATACAGCTGGGGATGTAACAGAAATTAAGGGCTTAATCTAATTTCCATCAAAACCAATAAGCTGATTTCAAGATACTTCAGTGAACATTAGATTTGAGTGAGTTGCCAAAGGTCACACAGGAAGTCTGTGTCAGAGCTGAGAAAATAATCCAGCCTTTCTGAGTTCCAGTTCAATGCTTTAACAAGACCACCCTTCCTCTCATACAACATACACCTCTACCTCGATATAACGCTGTCCTCGGGAGCCAAAAAATCTTACCACATTATAGGTGAAACCGCGTTATATCGAACTTGCTTTGATCCACCGGAGTGCGCAGCCCCGCCTTCCCGGAGCACTGCTTTACCGCGTTATATCCAAATTCGTGTTATATCGGATTGCGTTATATTGAGGTAGCGATGTATGTGCAATTTAAAACTGTAGGAGCAACCTTTTGGTATTTCCAGTCTTTTGACTGCTTGATTTCTCAAGGTTAATGTTTCGGTAAAGAAAAGGTCTATCTCCCTCTTTAACTGAAAATTTTTTAAGAAGAGGAAAAAGAAGCAAAAAAGGACAGAATGACGTAATTAGAGAGACAAGGTGAGTGAGGTAATATCTTTTACTGGACCAACTTCTATTGGTGAGAGAGACAAGCTTTCGAGCTTACACCGAGCTCTTCTTCAGGTCTAGGAAATGTCCTCAGGGTGCCACAGCTATGTACAAGCTAGAACAGATTGTTTAGTATAAGTTGTTAACACATGATAACAGTTTTCAAGTACGTAAAAGGTTGTTACAAGGAGGAGGGAGAAAAATTGTTCTTCTTAACCTCTGAGGATAGGACAAGAAGCAACGTGCTTAAATTGCAGCAAGGGAAGTTTAAGTTGGACATTAGGAAAAACTTCCTGACTGTCAGGATGGTTAAGCACTGGAATAAATCGCCTAGGCAGGTTGTGGAATCTCCATCATTGCAGATTTTTAAGAGCAGGTTAGACAAACACCTGTCAGGAATGGTCTAGATAATACTTAGTCCTGCCATGAGTGCAGGGGACTTGACTAGATGACCTCCCGAGGTCCCTTCCAGTCCTATGATTCTATGATATTTCATGGGACAATTCAAACGGAAGTGTCTTTTCCAGTCATAGGGAGGAAAGTGGGGGAGGGGGGTGGAAGCTCAGGGTGAGGTGTGTGGTTTAAATGGGTTACAAATTGTTGCAATAAACCAGTATCTCTATTCAGTCCATGATTTTTTGTGTCTATCAAAGTTATGAATTTAAGATGCCAGGCTTGTCATCTGAAGGTGTTGTGCAGGTTTCCTTTGAGGATGAGGACTGAGAGGTCAGATATAGAATGATCACTTTGTGAAAAGGGTTCATCCACAGTTGATACGGTGTTTTTGTCTTTTAGCATTTTTCTGTGTGAATTCATTTGAGAGCATAGTGATTGTTTCACTTCACCCATATAGTTTTTATTGGGGCATTTAGTGAACTGGATGAGGTACACCACCCTTGTGGGAGGTGTTGACCATCGCAGCAGTGGAGATCTCTCTCTAGGTTTTACATCTGTTGTTCTGTCAAAGTCTGGTGCTGCTTTGAGTTGGTATGGCCTGTTCTGTGGGGAGCTTGCTTCTGATGACAAACTTGGAGAGGCTGGGGTGTTGTTTGAAAACCAGAAGAGGAGGTTAAGGAGAGATTTATTTCAGGCTGTAGTTCCCATAGAGTATGGGTTGTAAGAAGGCCGCTCCTGAATGTACAGACTGAAAGGGGTAGGTTTTCTAAAGAGATTTTGTGCTTTTGCATTGTAGCTAAACGTAATATCCACTTTCCTCACACACTAAAGGTCCTCTCCTGCTTCCACTAAAATCAATGTGAGTTTAACCATTAGTAATTAATTAATAACTCAAATAACTTACCAACACAGTTCCTTCCAGAGGGATCAGGTTCATAGCCACTGTTACAATTACAACGATAGCTACCACGTAGATTTTCACAAATTCCATTGGCGCAAATATCAGGATCCAATGCACACTCATTAATATCTGTATCAATATAATAGAGAAGTTTAATGCAATTGTATTACACATTTAATGCTGTGAAACATCTTATCTTGGAATAGTTGCACACATAGAAATGCCTCTAACTCAAAATATCTATTTTGTAAGTGTAGTGACTATGGATTGAGGGCCGAAGAGTCATTCTTTGCACATTTTCATCTCATAGGATCCAGGACTTTTCCACATTAACAAAACAAAACAAAAAAATACTCTTTCTATATGCGGATTCCTCTGGTTTATATAGATCCATTCAGAAACACTGGAAAGAACAACAAGGATGCCGGGCCTGATTGTGATCTCACTTAAACCTCTTTTATACTGATGCTACTCCACTTATTTCCATGATTTACTTGGACTGATTAACAATGGTGCATCTGAGATCAGTATCTAGCCTGCAATTTATGTGTACACCGATACATACTCAGACAAACACTTTGTTAACCTGGCATTAAAGATTATAAGATGTCCAAAGCTTTCATAAGAAAATGGAAATCAGTGGAATCTGGTCTACTTTATGGTGTTATTACAAATCTATAACCAAAGTTCACTAACCTTGATGGAATCTTGGGGAACACAAGGCACATTTCATGCTAAATCCTACCTCCCTGTAGCACAGATTTCGCCTAACAAGTCCAGACCCTCCTTTTCCCTTAAGAGTTTTTTTTTCTTTTGGTAGAAGTTCAGTACCCTCCTATGCCCCAACTTTTCTGATGTCTTCAGGGAGCAACCAGGTGGGTCCATGATTAGAATGAAGGGAGCAGGACTGGGTGACTGTTACTGCAGTGTGGTAAAAGGAGTATGACTAGGGTGGAGAGACAAATGGATATGACTGGGAATGAGAACTGTCTGTAAGGGGGATTTCCTGCCTGCTCTCAGTAAAGGGAACAGACGAGGAGGAAAACACTGCTTTGGTTGGGGTAGGGGGTTCCGGTTTGAAGATGTTCAATTTTCCCCTGCTTGAGCAAGCCAAGTTCTTCAGAGTAAGCAGCAGCACGGTCCTATGTGAACCTACTTTCACTTGTATGAGATCCACAGCAAAGGTTACAATTTCGTTCAGGTCTCCAAAAGGGATTTTAATTTATATTTGATCCCTGGAGGAGATTAATCTTCTGAAGGCACCTGGCAAAGACTACGATCTGTCTTATATCCCTTGTGAAGAGTTACAGTCTTCAGGTACTGAATAAAGACTGTAACCTCTACAGAGGACCTCATACAAATTCCCATAGTTAGAAACTGTAGCTTTGCGGGAAATGGTTATTTCTCTTGAGAGATTTACAGGCTCACCAAGTGGCACTAGTGGAGCTTCTACAGTCAGTAAACCATAAAGTACTCATCTCAGAGAATTTACAAACTCTGCTTATGTACTTCACGTTACTTACGTGAAGACATTAAAAATCACAGCCTGTAAAATGATAAAACTAGGCCCATATGCTTACAATATTGAACAGAAATAACATTTTCTTTTTTATTTAAGTATTATTTTTAAATGCTAACTATGCTATTGCTGAAAGTACTATAGTAGGGTATCATACTGCTCCCACTGAAGTGATGGGAGTTTTACTCCTGACTTGGATGGGAACAATTCTCATCCTTTCTTAGGAACCTTTGATTTATTTTAATATTGTACCATATTAAAACATACCATATCTTGAAAAAAGCCTTTAGCCACTTGTATCTTATGAAAAATCCAAATGCTGAATTCATACTTTTGAATATTTGTTTTACTTTCATTATTTTTCATGAGTCTTATATATATAAGAAAAAAAAATGTAACATTACCTCGTCCATCCACAGTAATGCCTACTCCACTGCTACACAGGCCATGGAAATCAGCTACTCGATTGAAACAGAAGTTATATAAAAAATGTTAGTTCTAAACCTCCAAGTACATACTTGAATGAAAATTGTGACATCATGAAACAAAACACTAAAAGGAAATATATGGTATTATCCTCTCAAAAGTACCATCTCCTCGAGTTAGTACCTACAACAGTAACATCACACATGATGCTAATTGACAGCTTCACAACAGAGCAATGTCACCCCAGAAAGCAACATGGACTGTTCTCCAAAATATGGTGATATGAATACTGTTTTCAAGGGGTGTATGTGGCAAATAAACTGTTTCTTCATGTTCTCTGCATTTTGCTGTTACTAAAGATGAGTGAACTAGTTCTTATTAAAAAATTAATTAAAAAAGAGTGGTTTGAACATCAACCCTAATTCCAAATTGAATAGTGACTGTACTTTACACTGGACTGATTTGGTTAGGGAACCTACAGCTCCTTGTCTAACGCCTTTAAGGTACCTTTTCTCCGATCCAACATAACCTCTTCTGGCTCACCCTACACTTAAAGATAATTATGAGGCCCAGCTGCATCAATCTAGACCTTGGTGCCTACACCCTGAATTCTCACATAGTCTGGACAGCTCTGGAGTTTGGTGCACTCTAGACAGCACTGGGCATGGAAGAACTTAAACAAACATTTTCTTCTTTTGTTCACATTAAATACTACAAATTTAGATTACCTTGAAAATAAATGCTATGAATCTGCTTTGAAACAGACTTATTAGTCTATGTTAGCTGAAGAATTATACAACTTTACCTGAGTTCTTGGCAGGACATGGGTGACATGGCTCTCCAAAGCCATAGTCTGGATTGGCACAGCAACATTCAGATTTTGTC
Source organism: Trachemys scripta elegans (assembly GCF_013100865.1). Taxonomy (NCBI): domain Eukaryota; kingdom Metazoa; phylum Chordata; order Testudines; family Emydidae; genus Trachemys; species Trachemys scripta. Next base: position 76,769,677 of record NC_048303.1, read on the forward strand.
ACTGCCCCAGGGAAAGGGCGGACACACACTCCTTTTTTGATTCCTCCATAGCATGTGCTGCGCATATGAGTATCTAAGAAAGGGGAGGCAGAGAAATAATTATGTTTTCTTACACTAGGAAGGATATGAATGAATACTCTTTCAACAAGAACCTGAGGTCATAATCTTATCCAGTGAAAGGGATACATTTTGTCCTGTATGAAGGATGGCTCACTTAGAAGCCACAGAAAGCCAAGTGCCTGCATCGAAGAACAGAATTTGGCTCTAAATAGTTATCTGAATGTTCCCTTTCCAAGTATATGTTCCCATCTGTGGTGTATGTTCTTTCCAAACTCATCTGTCATTTGGAGGCTGATTCTGCATGCTTATGTTTAATAGTACAGTAACTTACTCCATGAAAAGTGCCATCGGACTCAATGGCACTACTTATGAAGCAAGATAATACTCAGTGTAAGGGTAGCAGAAAGGAGCCTTTTGATTGTAAGTTCTTTGATGCACTTTTCTGCAAAATGCCTATGACATTGTGAGTATTATTAACATAAAATAAAATAAGATAAAATCAGCCCCACGTAATGTGATAACTTTCAGATTACAAATACTTTTCCGCGAGCTAGAATGTCTGAATAATATTATTCAGATCATTCAGTGAATCATGTAGCATAGTCAGATAGAAAGCTCCTGTGTCAGATCCTGCAATACTGTAGATTTCTAAACACCATACAGACTCCTTGAAATTCTATCCAGAGGATTTCGTATGAATGAAAATTTTGTTACACACTATTTGAAATAACCTACTTTATGTCTGGAACAATTATATCATCTTTTTGTAAAACTGAAATTCCCAAATGATCATGAATCTGCCTCATGATTTCTTGGCATCTTAAGGGCATTTCCTGTTGAAACTGTAATATTTATGGTATATCTTTAAGAGATACTAGTGATGACCCATGGGTATGGTTCTATGAGTGAGGTGGACAAATGTGTGTGTGGTTCTGGCAGAGTTATGCTGATTTGTGCATAGGTTGAATAGTGGCAGTTGGGCCAAGTAATCCCCCATCCCTGCAGTCTCCCTCATACACCCAATGAAATTACAACATGCAAGTCAGATGGAGAGAAAGAGTAGTGATTGTCTAGAATTCTTGGTATGACAAAGATAGATGCCTTTCTGTAGCTGTCACACAGGTGTAATTCATAAAATCAAAATAGCCAACAACTTAAAAACTGGATGGCAACAGATTGCAAATCCCAGCAATGACAGGTTCTGGGGATATTCTAAACAAAAAAGAGCTCTCAACTATGCATGTAGCTGTATACATTACTTCACACTGACTGAATAGACATTCTGGTCTTCAGAATGACACAGACAGAGTGGCAATTCTGGAATCTTATAAGTAGCAGCAGTCCATCTTGAAAGCTCCAAGCCGTTCAGTTACTGTGTGCCATGCTATAGCATCGCAAGTGACTAGAAAAATGCAATTCTCGAGTAACAGTCCTTGCCACAGATAATGCAGATGCAGGGTCAGAGGGATGAAGTCAGGGCACTACTACCACTTGAGGCCTGTTGTGCTTTCCTCTCTTCACTTTCCCCTCTCTCTCAACCACCTTTTTTCAACCTCTTTGACTCCCTGTTGCATAGGGTTACCATTCGTCCGGATTCCCCCGGACATGTCCGGATTTTTGAACTAAAAATAGCGTCCGGGGGGGAATTTGTTAATGTCCAGACTTCCCTCTCTCCCCCCCCATGCAGAGCACTCGCGGCTAACAGGGCAGCCGGATGGTGCTACTTACATGGGGCTCCGACAGCGAGAGAGAGTCCCTCCTCCACTTCCCCCTCCCCCCCCCTGCAGCATAGCTCAATACTCCCTCCCTCCCTGCATTCGCCTCCGGCAGGCTGGAGCTCCTCACCCGCTGCTGGCCAGCGTGCGGGGAGAACGGCTCAGACTCAGCAAGCTCCCAGAGAGACCTTAGGCGAACCGAAGGCCAATGACAAGGGAGCCAGGGGGCAGGAGAAGGGGCAGGGAGGTTCTGGAGGGGGCAGTCGGGAGTTCGGGGGGGGGGGCTTTCTGGGAGGTGTGGGTAAGGTTTTGGGCAGTCAGGGTACAGGTAGGGGGGAGGGTCCTGGGGGG